>NC_081416.1:24310506-24494333 GCF_949786415.1 Peromyscus eremicus
CCCTCTTCCGGCCCATGTGGGTACCTGCACACATGTGACGTTCATTCAAAAACACACATACATATACATAAGAATGAAGAATAAATAAATTTTGTTTTGTTTTTCAAGACAGGGTTTCTCTGTGTGTATTCCTGGCTGTCCTAGAACTTGCTCTGTAGACCAGGCTGGCCTTGAACTCACAGAGATCCACCTGCCTCTGCCTCCTGAGTGCTGGAATTAAAGTCGTGCACTACCACCATCCAGCAGAAATCTTCTTAAAAATTGCTTTCTGTTTGTGTCTTAGGCTTAACATCCATTTTATCTTTGAAGATACTTTGACAAGGGCTCTAAAGCCTGTGCTTTGTTGGCCTCTAACAGGGCCTCAGGGAAGCCAGGGGATTGAAATCCTAAGGGAGAAGGGGTAATAAGTCAGACCCAAACTTCTCTGCCTCAGAGGTGCAGGGAATATCTGCCCCACAGGCCTGGCACATCTTTGAAGGTGTTTCACTATTTCATTTAACAGGTGTGTGTGTGTGTCGGGGGGTGGGGGGTGGGTTCATCCACATCTAGGGCACCTGACAAGTAAGTCATAGGAAGGGTGGCTGGGTGGTGCTTGGAGCAGGAGTCTGGACTTAGGAAGAGTGACAGTTAAATAAGGGGACAGGGTTTCCTGCTGTTGGTAGTGGCTTGAATGAAATCTCAGGGGACCTGAGAAGGGGACCTAGACCCAGGTTATATGCCTACTTCATGTATGTACTCACACATAATACAGGTACTTGTCTGTGGGATGTATATCATACTTCAAATGTCTCTTCAAGGTGCAAGTCAACACTAGCTCCTCCATCCCCTTACAACACGGCCTCTTTCCTGAACTTAGCCCATCAGACATTGTGAGAAATGGACATTTCAGGAGAATGAGGAAGCTAGGCGTGTAGAGAAGCAAAGGATGGGAATCACAGACACCCGCCGTTGTGGGCTGCTGGTATCCAGAAGTGCAACACCAGCAACAGGTGTGTGCGTTAGAACAGCCCCAGTGTGTAGACACTGTTTCAGGCTGGGGGATCTCCAAGACCAGTTCTCTAGTCCTCCCACTGGAGAGTCTATGAACTACAGAATGTCCTTTTTGTTAAGCCAGCCAGAGCGTGTTCCTCTGCATGCGTGTGGGAGCTCACGTCCATTTCAGTCCTGCTGTGCTAACATCTGGCTGAGCTTCAGACAGAGCCTTGAGAGGCCTGGCTTCATCATACCCTTGACGCCCTGCTCAAACAGCCAATCTTCACTGAGCAGGTCCCCAGTGCCAGGTCCGTGTCCTCTATTTCTACAGCCAACGCAAGGCGAAGGCTCTGAGGCCAGGCTAACTCTCCCCTAGATTACGCTCTCTCCTCCTCTCCAGTCTGTATTGCAAAACCAGCTGTTTTTGCGCTGCCAACCACTGCAGCTCCCGTCCTCCATGCCCAGTCCTCCAGCTGTTTCTAATGACTGCTGACATAGTGGCTTGGGTTCCCCACACCACACGCCCCCGGACCCAGCACCACCTGGAATCCTGAGAGGGTGAGCGTGTGTGTTCGTGCATGTATGCATGCGCATATGTGTGAGAAAGGTGGGGTTGGTGACTCCAAAGCCATAAATTCTGGACTCGCAGCTTGCCGGTGGACTCATTAAGCTCTTTTCTCACTCTCTGGGCTCTGCTTTGCCTTTACTTTTTCTTTTTTAGAAAGGAACATTTCCCTGAATTCAGCTTTCCCTGAGGCTTTAGAAGCGATGGGTGGCATTTACTGACCCCTCAGTGCCCGATAAGCTCCGTGCTTATCATGACAATACTGATTCATACAAGTGTCCCAGCCTGTGCGGAAGCTGAGTGTTATTATCGCCCTCGGTCTAGAGAGAAAACTGAGGTCGCAGACTGTATTTCTCAGAAAATATGTAGTTGATAGCTAACAGGAATTCCACAACACCAACAAAAGCAAACCAGGAAAAAAAAAAAAGAGGGAGAAAAGCAAGAAGAATGGTGAGAAATGAAGGAAGCGGGGAGGGGAGTAAAGATGTCTCATAAGCACAAGCAAGCACAAAGTCCAAGGGGCGGATCTACTCGAGCACATCTGGACTGAGCTATCCAAAGACTTGGCTGGGTGTCACCCTGTTTCCTCCTCTGAACTGGCTTTCTGTCAACACCTTGTCCTACAGGGGAAGGGAAGCCACTGCCCCAAACTCTTTTCTGACATTGCTGGCAGGATTCCAAGGCAGGCTCTTAATGGCAGGGCTGGAGTCACCCACATCTGGAATCTGGACAGAAACCGAGGAGGGCAGGTTTCCAGTGCTGACACCAACGAAGGATGGAGCGGTGGACTCTGGGTAGCTAGAGTAGCAGGGAGGCAGGCAGCTGGCACATGAGGAGATGAAGTGGCATAGCAAATGGATTCTCCAAATCCAAAAGTAAACACCAGCTCGCAGTCTGCTGTGATAGCATCTGAGGGCCGTGAAGGGCCCTGGAGATCGGGTTGTCCCCAGCTGCCAGTAATTAGCCAGGTTAGCTTTACAGACTTATGGGAACGACACTGTGGTCCAATCTTCTGGAGCTGTAGAAATCAAATTAGACCTTGAATTAAAAAGCATTTGGAAGCCGGGCAGTGGTGGCGCAGGCCTTTAATCCCAGCACTCAGGAGGCAGAGGCAGGCGGATCTCTGTGAGTTCAAGGCCAGCCTGGTCTCCAAAGTGAGTTCCAGGAAAGGCGCAAAGCTACACAGAGAAACCCTGTCTTGAAAAACCAAAAAAAAAAAAAAAAAAAAAAAAAAAAAAAAAAAAGCATTTGGAAAAGTCAGAAGGTCCCTATGCATACCTTCCACGTTGGTTGGTGAAATCAGCTTAAATCTGACCTTTTTCAATAAATAAATAAATCAGACAAAAACTTCCATCAAAAGTAATAACTGGGCCTGAGATGGCTCCCTGGGTAAAAGTACCTACTGCACAGATCTGATGACCTGAATTTGATTCCAAGATCCCTGAGTGGAAGGAGAAACCTGACTCCTGAAAGGTGTCCTCTGACCTCTGCATGCCCTGCAAGCATGAACATGCAACACACACATACACAAATAATGACAGTAATGGTAACGTCTGTTATGTACCATTTGAAAATATAAAGAAGAAAAAGAAAACAATGAAATGAAAGAAGCACAGCTCAGAATCCTCATTCTGAGATGAATATTATTACTATTTTCTCCCCCTTTTTTATTTGGACTTATCTTCTGCATAGGATGATAATGTGAATGTGTTAATAAAAAAAGAGGGTAGAGGGCTGGAGGGATAGCTCAGGGGTTCAGAGCACTGGCTGCTCTTCCAGAGGACTGGGGTTCAATCCCCAGCACCCACATGGCAGCTCACAACTGTCTGTAACTCCAATCCAGGGGATCTGACACCTTCACACCAATGCACATAAAATAAATTTAATAAATTATAAAAAAATTTTAAAAGAGGGTAATATCATATTCTTTCAAAATTCTCCTTTTTCCCTATAAACAACACTGTAATCATTTATGTGTAGAGCTAAATATTTTTTCTACAGCATCATTTAAAAAGAGTATTCTCGAGGCCAGCCTGGTCTCCAAAGTGAGTTCCAGGAAAGGCGCAAAGCTACACAGAGAAACCCTGTCTCGAAAAACCAAAAAAAAAAAAAAAAAGAGTATTCTTTCATGGCTTAGCAAAACCCTTCTTACTAGACATTTAAGTTTTCTTGCTTGTTTTATTTTATCTATTTTGTTTTTAAGACAGGGTCCCTTCCATACATGACCAAGCTAGTCTCTGAATTGCTAGGTAGCTGAGGCTGGCCTTGAACTCCTGACCCTCCTGCTTCTACTCCCCAGTGCTGAGAGTATAGGAATGTACCACCATGCCAGACTTAGATGCTTAATTATTTCTGATTTTTAACTCTAATTTTAATTTTTATATTTAAACAGGGTCTCATTAAGTAGTCCTGGCTGACCAGAAGCTTGTTATAGCCTTGAACTTAAAGGTGTACATTACCCTCCCCAGCTACTAATTTTTAAATCCTAGAAAAAGTCTTAGAAAGCACATAGCAATAGCTGAATATTTCTGGATATTTGTATAAAGGATGGATCCGTATAAAAATATTTTCCTTAGAAAATTTTCTGGATGTGAATTTCCCAGCTAAACTTCACAGCTTTCAGTATCTATAGCACGTCTGGAAATTTGCACAAATCGTACCCTGGCAAGTGGTGGATGTATGTCGGTTTCTCAGTGTCGAGATGTTTACCACTGAGCTATACTTTATGTTTTAAACGTTGGCTCCATAATTCCTTCCCCTGGATTACAGTGAGCTGTTGGAGACTCTGTCTTCCTCCCATTTCATCCAAAGTGCCCAAGAGTTCTGAACCTCAGTGATTTAGAGAATTCTATGAAGTCCACTAGCCTAGGAATTTGAACACTGAGGTTCCAGTCCTATGTTCACATAAAGAAATAGTATGGTGTGACTTTTGCAGAGAAAACTTCCCTAGGCTCCGTGTGTGCGCGCGTGTGTGTGTGTGTGTGTGTGTGTGTGTGTGTGTGTGTGTGTGTGTGTATTAGAGATTTAGAGATCTACTTGGCCTGCCCACCTCACAGGCTGTGAAAGACCATCCTCAAGGCATGGGAAAGTGCCAGAGGGTTCTGCACACTTTGCTCACCTAGGTTTGCCCACAATGCTGCCAGTCTCTAAAATAGTTCCCAACAGAGGGTGGATCCTGACCATCACCCTCTTGTGTAGTCCCCTCCCCTGGAATCTAGCTTGGTCGTGTGGCCATTTCCAAATAACAGAATGCAGTAGAGGTGGCACTGAGTGGCATTTAAAACTAGGCCACAAGATGATCTAACTTCAAGTAAATGAGAAGCTAAAAGGGACCAACCAGCTGAGCCTGTCAAGCCAGGAACGCATGAGTGGAAAGAGAAATACACTGTTGTTACAAGCCAGTAGATTTGGGCCAAGAGTCCAACCAATTTGTTTCCAGGACCATGAGCCTGGATCCAACTAAAGCTTGATGATTAAAATCTGTTGCTTTTGGAATTGGAGAGACAGCCTAGTTTTCATCTTCCCCGCCATCACCCCAGAAGCTAAATAACCCCTCTTGCAGACGGCAGCAAAATAGGCATGGAAATGGGACCTGACTTGTGGCCGAGTTGGACCGTTCATTAGATATGGTGCCCTGAAGAATTAATTCTCCATACACTTTGGCCACAGTGGTGGTGAAAATCCTTAATAGTAATATACCTCACTTGCCAGAGTTCCTTAATTAAATTTCCTGGAAAGTATACATCAAACTAACCTCTTTTTAAATTATTTCTTCTATTTTTGAGATTAAATTACATCATTTCCCTCCTTGCCTTTCCTCCATCCAAACACTCTTATATACCCCTCCTTACTCTATTTCAAAGTCATGGCCTCTTTTCATTAACTGTTATTATATGTATACTTATATACATATATATTCCTTAGTACAACCTGCTCGGTCTGTATAATATTCATTTTATGTATGTTTTTAGGATTGGTCATTTGATATTGGATAACCAATGGTGTGTTCTTCCCTGAGGAAGACTGTTTCTCCTTGTCTCAGCATTTCTTAGTTGACTGTACCTCTTTGTGTAGGCTTGAGGCCTCATGGGCTTCCCCATCATCTTTGGCATGCTTATTGGTATTGTCCATGTTCAGCCAGTCATGTTGGCGAGGCTTTATGAGTGTTGCTCCTGGCATTCCTAGGAGACACGATCTCACAGCAAACCCCCTGATCCTCTGGCCCTTACAGCCCCTCTTTCCTCCCTCTCTTCCACAGTATTCTCGGAGCCTTTGGTACAGGACTTGTTTGGGACTGGGCTCCATAGTTCTGCATTTTGACTGGTTGTGGTTTTCTGTCATGGTCTCCCTCTGTTGCAAAGAGAAGTTTCCTTGATGAGGGGTGAGGGCCGCACTTATCTGTGGATGTAAAGATAAATGTTTAGACTGTAGTTAGGGATTATGCTGGTTTAGTAAATATTGTTGGTTCTCCTTCAAGATCCATGACTGGCCCTGGGTAGGCTGGGTTTCCAGTACCAGGCATTGCTCCCCTCTTGTGTCAGCCACCGTTGCTGTGACATAAGAAACTTTTAACACCAGCCAGGCAGTGGTGGCGCACGCCTTTAATCCCAGCACTTGGGAGGCAGAGGCAGGCGGATCTCTGTGAGTTTGAGGCCAGCCTGGTCTACAAAGTGAGTTCCAGGAAAGGCGCAAAACTACACAGAGAAACTCTGTCTCGAAAAACCTGAAAAAAAAGAAACTTTTAACACCAGCCTTGGAGAAGGACTCTCAGTTGCATTCCCAAAGCTAGGCATTTTAAGGCACTTTGAGTTTCCAAAAGCCAGTTCCTTTAAAGAACTGTTTGCCCAGGTCATGTAATTGATCCAATATTGACTTTATTTATGGCCACATACATGAGGTCTGCCTTACAGTCTCTTTTACAGCTTTGTTTGCTTAATGGCTGATTCATCCACCTTGCTCTGCCATGATTCTACTGGAAATTCTAAAGATAAAAAGTCAGGTATATCTTAGACACAAATGGTTGAAATCACTGTTTGTAAAAGATGCTCATTCTTATTGGGGTTCCTCAAAACATCTGTGGAGCCCACACCATGTACCAGGCATGAAAGATGGAAGGGAAACACAGTCTCTGACCTTGTAAAACTTACATCTTTTTGAGGGATGGGAGGGTGAGATGGCAAGTGAAAAATAGCCATGATACTGAGAGAAAGGGGCTATGAAGAGAGCCAAAGAGAGACCATGGAAGCCCAAAGGAGACTCTTTTTCTTTTGCTCCATCCTTCACCAGGCTTCTGGTCTGGTGGCAGATCCATTCACAAGTCTCTTCTTTCCCAGCATCTCTGAGTGACTTTGTGTGGCATGGTCCGATGTGGTCATCACACTATGTCCCTTCCGGGGCAATCGCTCTTTCCAGCCACCTTTGCCGTAAGTGGAGCCATGGGACCAAGATCTGCCTCATCGTAATGTGTCCCTTTCAGTCTGGAAGTTAGAACTAGTGTGTAGTGGGTAGCCACTCCAGCTTTGATCTGGAAGTTCCAACCCCCATTGAGGCTTCGGTAACTTTCACGCCTACAAGGCGAGGCCGAGAGAGGACCCTGAAGACCTGAGGTCTGGATGGGCCAGCTCTCTTGGTTCCTGGACCCTGGACGCTGAAGGTAGACCGAGCAGAGTTCTCCAAAGAACACCGCCGGACTGCGCTACACCTTTCCCAGACCCTGCAACCTATCCCTTCACTTGTGAGTTACCTCACAAAATAAACCTCCCCTTTAACTACGTGGAGTGGCCTTAATAATTTCACCAATATCTGGCGCTCACATGGGGCAAATTCCAAAGGCCTGGGTGGCTCCCACCCTCAGCTTCCTCCCCGGCCGGTGGGCACTTGAAGCTGCAGGGTAGGAACTCACGAACTTCAGACCAACAGCTGTAGAACCTGCATGTGACCAGACTAGGCCCTTTATACAGGAGACAATTGTGTGGCTGGGTCTGTTTGAGGGGCCCCTGGCAGTGTGATCAGGATCTATCCCTGGTGCATGAGCTGGCTTTCTGGATCCCATTACCTGTGGTTGAACACCTTGCTCACCCTTGATGAAGCGGGGAGGGGCTTGGTCTTGCCTCAACTGAATGTACCAGGCTTTGATGTCCTATCATGCGAGAACTTACCCTTTTGGAGGAGGGGATGGGAGGTGAGTTGGGGGGGAGAAGGCGGAGATGGGGGGAGTGGGATGACGGATGAGAGGGGGATCTGTGGTTGGTATATAAAATGAATAAAAATTTTTTTAAATAAATAAAAAATATCCCCCCCCCCGCCCCGCCCAAAGAAAGAAAGCAGGAGCTGCTGCAGCCCTACCATGTGCATGAAGAAGGTACCAACAGAGTTACAGAACTAATAGTGTGACGTTGCTGATATAAACCGACACTGCCTGGGGCCATACTTCATTTTATCATTTCTAAAATTGTAATTCATTTCTTAATTATTGGGGTGGGGCCCACGTGTGCCACAGTGCATGTCTGCAGATCAGAGGACAACTCTCAGGAGTCAGTTGCCACTCCCCAGGGTCTCCAGGCAGGGTCTCTCTTCCTGTTTCTGCTGGTCTGTGTATTCAGGCTAGCTGGTCCATGAGCTTCGGGGCTCTTCTGTCTCCATCACCCCTATCACTGTAACAACGTCGTCGTCGTCGTCGTCGTCGTCGTCGTCGTCGTCGTCGTCGTCGGGCTTATGGATGCATACCACTCCACATCTGCCTTTTACATGGGTTCCAGGGAGTAAACTCAGGTTGTCAGTTTATAAGGCCAGTGTCTTCATCTGATGAGCCACTTCTCTGGCCCATTTTTTAAACTTATTACTGTTGTGCAGTGTGTGTGTGTGTGTGTGTGTGTGTGTGTGTGTGTGTGTGTGTGTGTATGATGTATGTATGTGAGAGAGAGACAGAGAGACAGAGAGACAGAGACATGTATAGAGGTCAGTGGACAGCAGTGTAGCGTTTGTAGGGTCTGGTCTCTCCTTCTACCTGACCTGAGCTCCAGGAATTGAACTCAGGTCATCAGGTCTGTGCAGCAAGCACCTTTACTGGCTGAGTCACCTCGCTGACTCTCTTTTCTCTAAGGAATAAATATCCTCGATTGTGTAGTTCTCCTCAGTTATTCATATTTGAATGCCTCTGTACTGATGCTGGATAAGGGTGAAGAAATGCAGTTTAGATGGATAGGCAAAACGAACGGGGGACCTTGGGGTCAGGTGATGTCACCCTCTTCCTATGTATTCTTTCCACCCCTCCCCCCATCTACACTGTAGTCATTGTTAGGAAATAGAAATGATTCTGGATGTTATTCTCCATTTGCAATGCGCTCTCCCCTGTTTTCTGGCTTTGAATGCTTGAATAGTAGTGGCCTGACTTGGGGATGGGTGGCAGTAGCTCAGTCTTGGGAAGCAGACACTCATAGTCACATTTTAGGTGCCACTGTCATCATTGTCACCTTGAGCAGATCACTTACGTTCTCCAAACACAGCTTTCTTATCTGTGTGATGATCGCAGAATTTTCATACTGCATGACTATGAGAATAAATCTCCATGGCCCATGAGGTGTCACTTGGGACACACATAGGAGTCTCTGATATAAAGCCGACACTGATGGTCAGAACACCCTATCGTGCTAGCTGGGGGCCACCATTCCTGTCTCGGAGCTGAGGAAACTAAGTACAGAGATGGTCAGGTGGCTTGCCCAGCATCCATCAGCACTAGAATTTCAACCTGGGTCAATGGTTTCCCTGTCCAGATTTTCTCCAGGTATTGTGCTCTGCTGATGTTGTCTGAGGTACATAAGAAACTTTCAAAATGGAAGTGTTTCCCTCCTCATCTGCAATAAACAGACTCATTTCCACAAAGTGCATTCCTTCGAGGGAAGAAACCATTACTGCAGCATGCATGCATTAAAGTCATAGAACACCCTTAACCTAATAAGCCGCTCATTGTTTCTATTGATGATGAGATGCTCAGGAAGGCTGTTCTTGGTTCTGCTGTCTGCTGCCTGGCATTCACCTCTGCCTCATGAAGATGAAATGAAAGGTACATTTTCATCATCTTCGCCTTCATGAACCTTCATCATCCAAGGAAGGTAGCTTGTCCTCATTGTCCACGTGAAACTGCTTGCCTTTGTCACTCATGCCTTCATCATCCACACCGGGCTGCCTGCCTTCATCATCCATGGGAGGTGGCTTACCTTCATCATCCACACCGGGCTGCCTGCCTTCATCATCCATGGGAGGTGTCTTACTTCATCATCCACACAGAGGTTCACCTTTGTCTTCCACACAAGGTGGCTCATGTGCATTAGCATAATTTGTGCCTGAAACAGCCAAGTGATATTTTATGTTTTTCTTTTCCTTCCACAAAACCCTGTGGTGATATACTGTGTACCCTAATAAAATTGTCTGAGGATCCGACCGACAGCACCAGCCACTAGATTAGACACAGAGGGCAGGCAGTGGTGGCACACGCCTTTACGCCCAGCAGTTGAGATCTCATGCCTTTGCTTGGGAAGCACACATGCCTTTAATCCCAGGAAGTAATATGGCAGAGCAGAGAAAAGTATATAAGGCATGAGGAAGCAGGAACCCACTCTCTTTAGGCTGAGGATTTCATAGAGATAAGAAATAGTGGCTGGCTGTTCTGCTTCTCTGATCTTTCAGCTTTCATCCTGATATCTGGCTTTGGATTTTTTATTAAAAGACCATCTATGATTCGAACAACAAAACCCCAGTTAATTTATTTTCCCATATAACAGGTCAACATTCAAGTTTGCCTTCATATATTTGAGACTATGTGGCTCCCAACATTAAGACACTAGGCTATGGGAAATGCCCTTTACCATATCAGAATCTAGGTCAAAGCTTTTGCCCTTCCCCTCAGACCTTGACATCAGAAAGTTACCAGTATAACACAGGCCATATTTTCTTTAAGCTCTGCTCAGTGGTTCTCTTGTAACAACAAACATGATTCTTACTTGAATGATGTGTTTCCTTAACTAATAATCGGCCATCGCCTTGTTTGGGAAGTCTGTTGTCTCTCAACCTCGGGGAGATGTCAGATGGGGACCTCTAGTTTCCTCTACAGCTATATGACACAGCATCTGCTGTAGATAGTTAAACATTTGCTGGTCAAGTAATGAGGTCTGGGCTTGGTAGTCTTTGAAACAGGTAAGACTCTTTAGGAAATATATGTCAGCTCTTGGTCACCAGAAAAAATAGCTAAGTTCAATTCTTAGACAGTTTTATTCTGGGTGTTTCAATAATGATTGTTGAGCCCTGTTTATTTGGGGCCTGTGCATGGTTGAGAGCACAAAGCAGAGCAAAAAGCCACACTCCTCATGACCAAGAAGTGAAAAAAGGAAGAAGAAAAAAAAAAGAGTCAAGACCACAGTCCCATAATTCCCTTCAAGGAGATGCCCAAATGACCTGATGCCCATGAGACTCAGTCCTTATTAGGTTTTACACCTCCCGATAGTGACACCCTGAGGACCAATCCCTTAATGCATGCACCTTTCTGGCACATTTCAGATCCAAACTATAGCAGGGAGGTTACCTGAGTGAGTGAGCCTGGAAGGTGAGTGAAGACCACCGTCAGATGCCAACTTGTTCCTTCTGGCATGTGTTAATCCTTCTCTGCTTGCTGGGTTTGGGGACATGACATGAGGTTGGTTCTTTGGGGATTCCCACCTTTTCAAGACCGTGGGACAGTCTTAGGGCTTTGTCCTGTCAGCTGCCTCCACATAAACCTGGCCCTCACTCCCTGACCTCTCAGCCTTGTTTGAGCATTACCAGTAGAAGCAGACAGGAGACTTCTCTTGAATGCCAGCCTGGTATTTCCATTAAACCAGCTAGAGTTAACATCACTAGAGCATTAGTGAAAAAGGGGAGCAAGGCCCATAAATGAGCAGATCTGACTTAGGAAAACAAAATCCTGGGGATCTCCAAAAGAATGATTTCACTGAAATCATAACACACAAGGCCAGACAGCAGGACAGCCACTACCTTGAGGAACCTTGGTTCCTCCCTGTGACCTTGGGTAAGTGACTCCATCTCTGGGATCTGTTGTGCCACTAAAGTTGGATTAGTTCCAATCAGTAAAGCCCAGCAACCCCCAGAGAGCTTGTTAAGTATACACACTCCCAAATATCAGATGGAGATCTGGAGGCCTGGGGATAAGCATTTACAAGAGGCTCCGAGGGCATTTCCTGGATCCAAAACCCATATATAGATGGTCTTGAAGCCAGTTCCTCCCACTGCTGACCTTCCTTCTGTGTGGGCCTGGAGGCACAGAAAGTAATCAGGAAATGCTGGCTGCTAGTCACCTCTGTCCAGAAATGTAGCCATTAACAGCTGCCAGATGGCAGGTGGCAGGGAAGGGTTAGGGAGGGCTGTATTTGCCGTGTCACTCAAACAGCACCTGTTGAACTGCAGTGGACACAGGAAACCTCACATGGCAGGCAAGAACCCTGTACTTTCCTTGGCTTCCTTCCCATCGCAGGCAAGTGTGGAGGCCCACAAAAGTTTCCTAGTGAGATCTGAGCTTGTTTTACCCAGCAGGGCTGTATTAGAGGATTGCTTGACCATGTGCATGCTTACTAGGTGATTGGAAGGGTCTACACTTGGCTGAGCTAGGGGGAGGTCTTTGCTCCACCCCTTGGCATTTCTAGAAAAACCTTTTAGAAGAGCCAGGAGGGGCCGGCAGATAAGGACCCACGCCCTCCTGAGGCTATCCTGTGTTTCTGTGTCTCTTCCCTCTATCCTTTTATCTAAATATTTCTTACTTCATCCTCCTCAAGAGTACCCTGTGGGAGAAAAGTGGGAGCTGGTCTCCCACAGGCAAGTAACTCTTTGGAAGTCACAAACTGCGAGGTTTTTTTTTTTTTGTGGGAGGTTTCATATTTTTGAAATTTCAGGTTTCTCTCAGAAAAATCTAAAAGTTAAGTCATCGTGGTGGTTTTGCTGAGAAATGTCCTCCACAGGCTCCAGTATATGAATACTCGGTCCCTTGCTAGTGGCCCTGTTTGAGGAGGTGTGAGAGGTATAGTTTTGCTGAAGGAAGCATGTCACTGGAGGTGGGCTTTGAGAGCTGACAGTATTGCTTCACTTCTGGTTTGCCCTCTCTGTTCTGTGCTGGTGGTTAGGATGTTAACTGTCAGCGTCCTGTCATCCCTGCTCCTTATGGGCAAGCCTCCCCACCATGATTACCCCTCTGGAACTATAAGCCAAAATAAACTCTTCCTTCTAGAAGTTGCCTTAGTCATGGTGTTTTATTATAGCAACAGAAGAGTTAACTAATGCGGCCATATGGCAGTCATTGTTCTTGGACGAACAGCTCCCCCTGAGAACATGCACTCCGCTGTACAGTGGGAGCACCTCCAGCCTCCACTGTAGCAGCTGCCCCATCTCATTGCCCACCAGGCCTCTGAGAAGAAGGTACTTCCACTCTAAAAATGTGGCTGGGACAAACCAGAGGAACAGACAGCTGGACACAGCTTGCCCCTGAGGACTGGGAGTTGCCTCTGGGCCTCAGGTTTCCACCTATGTAGAGACATTAAGAAATCAGTGGTGTATTTATAACAAAATTGTTGCAGAGGTCACTGACCATTGTGTACATGGTTTTTCCCTGTGGAGGGTCATTGGAAAAAAGAATTCCTTTAGTCACTGAAAAATACTGTTGAATAGTTGTCAGTAAGGATAAATATCATCTATTGTGACCCATTGTATCTCCCTAATAGAAGTGAAAAGATAGACCCTCAAACATGCTTGCATAAGAGGATCCGGCTGTAGCTCAGCGATAAAGTACCATACATAGTATACATGAGGCTCTGGGTTCGATTCCCACACCACCAATACTAACAAATACACACAACACTTACACAAGACACGATGCAAATTCCTACCAAGAGAAGTATAGAAATAATAAATTAATAAAAATATAGTGTTTAGAAAATGGAATGTTATTCAGCTATTAAAAAAAAACCAAATTATGCCGGGCGGTGGTGGCGCACGCCTTTAATCCCAGCACTCGGGAGGCAGAGGCAGGCGGATCTCTGTGAGTTCGAGGCCAGCCTGGACTACAGAGTGAGTTCCAGGAAAGGCACAAAGCTACACAGAGAAACCCTGTCTCGGAAAACCAAAAAAAAAAAAAAAAAAAAAACCAAAAAAAAAAAAAAACCAAATTATATGTACATGGAGGAACTGGGTGTATTTGTGTGTGAATGTCTGTGTGTGTGTGCAGGTCATCATGAGAAAGGAGGAAAATATCTTAAGAATGGAAAGAGAGAATAATGCAATATATGTGGATGAAAGCAGAGGTCTGCAAGACTATCTGGAGGAAGGAGATAAATGATGAAACCCATTACTATGCTAACCTTAATTTTTAAAGAAGTAATGAAAATTTAAAAAATAAAAACATGGAAGAGTTTGAAAGCACTAATGAGTCAAAGAAGCAAGATCCAAATATGTAACACCATATATGTGAACTTCAAAATCTTACAAAACCAGTGCATGGTGAAAGACACAAGACTGCCTCCGTGAGGAAGGGATTCTGGACTGAAACCGGAGTAAAGAAACTGTCAGGGATGGTGCTGTAGTCTGTATGTCTATTTGGCTGATGGTTACAAGAATGTGTGTCAAAATTCATTAATTTGGTGGATAGGGAGATGGCTCTGTGGTTAAGAACACTGACTGCTCTTCCAGAGGACCCAGGTTCAATTCCCCAAACACATGGCATCTTACAACCCTGTGAAATTCTAGTCCCAGGGATCTGATGCCCTCTTCTGGCCTCTGTGGACACAATAAGCACGTACAGGTATCGATGCTGGCAAAGACTCAAAAATACAAGATAAAAATAAAATCTCAAATATTTTTTAAAAATCTCAATTTGTATATATGATGCATAAAATAGTTTTTTCTGTAGGCTTTTTTGTTTTTTGTCTTTTGTTATTTGAATCAGTCTTGCTATGTAGTGACTGGACTGGAACTCAGTAAGTCAGCATCCTGAGTGTTAGGATTGCATTTGTGTATCAACCTGCATGGCATAGTGGGGAGGGGGAGAATCCTGAAATGACAGCCCCAGTGTGTGCTTGTTGGGACTAACAGTATAATGTAAAAGAGGGATGATGGATCCTTCCGTAGACACTGCTTTCCTACACATCGGTGATGACCCTGGGTGCCCTGCTTAGTCTCTGAATGGTGCTGATACCAGTAAATACTTTACAGAGCGGCAACCAGGAATAAGTGTTCAACACCTCGCGGTCTCTGGTGCAGCAGCATACCGTCCTGCAGAACCAACATGGCCTAAGCACAGGCGGCCATGTGCCATAAAACACAGTCGGTGAAGAAAAACAACTGTTTGACCATTCAAGCGATTTCAGGTCTTAATGGCTCGACTGACCCTTGCTTCTGTAACATGATCCAGGAAAAAAGGACTCTTCCTGTTCTAATCATCTACAAATGAAAAATATGCAAAAAAGCCGAACATGGGGCACACTTCAGAACTGTTCCATTTTCTTGACACCTTCCCAAAGTCGTTCTGATACTGGTGCCCAGACGGTGGTTGAAGCACCCAGTGCTGTGGGATGGTCTGTATGTCAAGTGTGTTGCTGATTGGTCAATAAATAAATCACTGATTGGCCATTGGCTAGGCAGGAAGTATAGGCGGGACAAGGAGGAGAATAAAGCTGGGAAGTGGAAGGCTGAGTCAGAGAGACACTGCCAGCCACCTCGGTGAGAAACAGCATGTGAAGATGCTGGTAAGCCACAAGCTACGTGGCAAGGTATAGATTTATAGAAATGGATTAATTTAAGATATAAGAACAGTTAGCAAGAAGCCTGCCATGGCCATACAGTTTGTAATCAATATAAGTGTGTTTACTTGGTCGGGTCTGAGCGGCTATGGGACTGGCAGGTGAGAGATTTATCCTGCCTGTGGGCCAGGTAGGAAAACTCTAGCTACAACCCAGCTCCAGCTCTCCCTGAACTACAGAAATGTCCTCCAGGAGTCAGTCAGGGGCTGCCAGGGAAGAGGGGTTGCTAAGCCTGCCTTCTGCTCAAACAGGTAGAGACCAACGGCCTGCTCTCTACTTCTGAAGGGGCAAGCCCTCACCCACTGCATGGACAAGCCATTTTCTGTATCTATAAGCTCAAGGTAATGAAAGCCAGGCAGTGGTGGCGCATACCTTTAATACCAGCACTCGGGAGGCAGAGGCAGGTAGATCTCTGAGTTCAAGGCCATCCTGGTCTACAGAATGAGTTCCAGGATAGTCAGGGCTACACAGAGAGACTCTGTCTCAAAAAAAAAACCAAACCAAACAAAGAACAAAACTCAAGGTAATGCCTGGCTTTCTGAAAAGTTGCGAAGGGAAACCTCTTTTTTTATTTTTTGTTTTTTGAGACAGGGTTTCTCTGTAGCTTTGGTGCCTGTCCTGGATCTCACTCTGTAGACCAGACTGGCCTTGAACTCACAGAGATCCACCTGTCTCTGCCTCCTGCATGCTGGGATTAAAGGCATGAGCCACCGCCCGGCTGGGAAACCTCTTCTTACAGCACACATTTAGAATGAAATACTGTGGCCTCTGGCATAGCACTGTGGGTCAGAGTAAGAGCTATCTAACTAAAAAGTACTTCTCTATCTTTCGTCCAACTGAGGTTGAAGATACTAGGCGTATGGGATTATTAACTCTGAAGGCAAAATTTTATTTACATTAACAAATCTGCACAATTTTTATGCCCCCCAAAAGCATAAATCACACATTCCTTCACAGGCTTGTTGCTTTGCCTTTGTAACAAACAGCTCAGAAAAGTATTTATTAAGAGTTGCAGCCTGATCGGCAGAGACACCTCCAACTCCTTTACCTCCCTCACAGAATGGCTCTGGTGTCTCTCAGTTCCCGTCACCTTATGTGTGTCAATCTAGAACCCCAATACCACTTTGTGACTAGAGATCTTAAGAATATATATGTACATACATACATAGTAGACATGAACTTATTAAATAATTTTATTATTTCCTCCTTCATATTGCTAACAGTAGCTCAGGTTTAAGCAAGTTAGAAAATCTGAAGAAATAACACCTTTTGGTTTACATGAAGCATATATAAAAATATCTATTCAGAAAACAAATATTGGATAATTACACCGCTCACCTATCTCTGAGAATACCAAAAAACAAAAACCCATCAAGCTATAATAAAATACCTGAAAACTGAATGAGGAAGCAAGATAATTTTGTTTTGTTCCTTTTGGCATTTTAGGGAACTGACCTGTGCTGCTGAAATTTAAGTCAAAGTTATTGTGTGAAAATGTGCAGCTACTTAAAGGCATTCTTCAAACAAAACCTGCTTTGTGCTTAGAAGAGTTAACAGCAATAAAGATTACAAAACTCCCCAACTTTTCTAGTAACCGTTCGACAATAGCAAGAGGTATCAAATTGGAAGTGTCAGTATACCAAATATTTACATAAAAAGGATCAGCACAGTAAGCGCTGCGGTTAATTACCTTCTGATTCTCTGAAAACCCCCAAAGCATAAAATATTTGCTTGCTGGCCAATAGCTTTAAGCTATAATCAATAACCCAAATAGCTCTTGCTCATTGAATCTAGAACAGCGTGAAGTGCTAGTTAGAAGAACAGTGTGAAGTGCTAGTAGTCTGGGTACCCGCTGCTCACCACACTCACTGCAGCCTGATGATGAAGCGGCTCAGGGAGGTATCATTACCAAGGAAAATGTAAAGTGGCCAGAAAAATGTAAGGATGCCCTCATATGCCAGAGGCCAAGGGCAGACAGGGAGCTTCTTATACAAGAGATGTAATCTGTGACTCAAAGTGCCCATAAACAAACATAAGATACAGTGTGGACTTGTTCAGTAGAGAGGCAGAACACTTCTGCTACTTCATGCAGTATTCAACATGGACGAGCAGGTCTCGATGTTCATTGGCTGGGTACTGTACACTGCACTTGGGACATTCCACCAGGCTGTCGTTGAGCGCAGCAGTGGGGCTTTTAGGTGAGGTACCTTTCACTCTGTTTTCAGGCTCTCTCTGGAGTGGGAATGATTGCTCTGGGAAGGCAAACCCATGTAGCTGCTTCTGCAAAACAAATTTCAAATGAACACTGTTTGAACGGAAGACTGAGTGGTGGGCAGTTTTAACTGCTTTGTGTACCCTCTGCATGCTTCAGCCCTGCAGAGAGCTTATTTTGGATTTCTGCTCATTATTGTTTTAATGGTAACATATAAGGTAGTCATGAATAACTTGGGTAATGTAATTACTCAGGAAAGTAGTGAGTTAGTGCTCATATAGACAGACTGTGCTTAAGGCACAGAGTCAAATGTAAAAAAAAAATTACTTTTTTAAATTCAGTGTACAAAATAATGGGATTTATCACGACATTTTCAAGAGTGTGTATACATTTGCCAGACATGTAAAACAGAAGCAAATTAAGTACAAAGTTCCCACCACCCAGGAGGTTGAAGTGGGAAGATGGAGATGTTCGTTGGGGAGTATTTCACACCCTGGGGAGTAAAATCATAATGCAGAAAAGGGAGCAGAAATGAAATCCTACACAGAACGGAGAGCAGCAGAGAATTTTAGTAGCTCAGATAGGTTACATACACAGATGACCAGGATGCTACATACCTTTGAGACTTGGCTTTTTCATTTCTTTAAAGAGAATTTAGAATAGTCAAGAAAGCTTAAACATTCATATTTTATAGCACATTATGAAAATATTTATTTTATTAACATACAAGTTATAAGTTACTTTAACAATTGCTTTTTTCTCCTCTCCCTTAGAAACTAGGAGTTATATTTATAATATTTCTCCATTTCCAAATGTTCTGCAGTTCAAGGACAATATATAAATGTGCACTAATGGGACATCTGGGCACATTCACAGACACATAAATGCACATAAATTCATTAGAAATATGAAAAAGGAATGCCACGATGCCCTATTTTCTACCTTCTGCCCTCTATGCAAAGTACTGTTGGACATCTCTAGAATGGCAGTGCCCAACCTGGGTAGGAGATGATCCCAGACACCAGTAAAGTAACTATGAGCAAGAGCTTCATATGGCCCCGCCTTCTGAGTCCTGCATTGATGCTGTACTCCACAGAGGAGGCAACTACTGATTTGAGATAAGTTCATTTCAGGCTGTATTACTGGGAACTGAGCTGACACATCAATGGAGAGGTAGCAAAGAGAGAATGAAGAATAAGTTTTATATTAGCCATTCAAAACTTACCAAGGATTCCAACTGTGTTATTTGACTTCTTGCTTTTCGGAGTTCCTTAAGAATCACATACAGTTGATGCTGCATATTCTGGCGGTCAAGTTTTTCATTTTCAAAGTCTAGAGTACATGCCTGCATCTGGAATATGTAAGGACAAGGCAGTTAGAACTGGTAGATCCTGCCCAATTGTAGGCGAATTGCTAAACGGTCTTATTAATAAAAACCCAGAGCCAAATACTGGGGTAAAAAAAGCTGAGAGAAGCCGGTGGTGGCACATGCCTTTAATCCCAGCACTCGGGAGGCAGAGCCAGGCAGGTCTCTGTGAGTTCGAGACTAGCCTTGTCTACAGGGCGAGATCCAGGACAGGCACCAACTACACAGAGAAACCCTGTCTCGGGGAAAAAAAAAGAAAAAAAAAAAAAAAAAAAAAGGCGTGTGCTACCATTGCCTGACTTCTATGTTTAATATAGTTGCTGGCTTTTTCTCTGCCCTCAGATAAATTTTATTGGGGGACACAGATAAAATATCACCACACCTAGTTCTCTTCATTGACTGTTTACTCTATCAGCACAAGAGAATACTTGCTGGGCCTGCTTATCAAAAACTCATCTGAGTGGGGTTGGGGATTTAGCTCAGTGGTAGAGTGCTTGCCTAGCAAGCGCAAGGCCCTGGGTTCGGTCCTCAGCTCTGGAAAAAAAAAAAAAGAACTCATCTGAGCATATCAAGATTATTAGTAAATGAAGTTTATGGCTAAAGAGCTGCTTTATGAACTAGCAAAGCCAAGGTATGGATGAGTGGAGGACATTTTAAGAAGTTGCTGGAGTTATTCCTTCACATTCTTAGAATTTTTGGTGGGGGGTGGGAGATGGCTACTCCCTGGTTTGAAATATATTAAGAAATTCTACTATACATTGTGAGAATAAATGGTGTCCTCTCTGCTTGAACTCACAGGGTGACCTAGGAAGAGACCCTGTTAGCCTAGAGTAGGAACTACAGCCATGGAAGAGCAACATTTGCCCAAGCCAACCTGTCAGGAAAACTGCCACCACACCTTTAAGAATCTGGTTTAAGGCGCACATCTTTAATCCCAGCACTCGGGAGACAGAGCCAGGCAGATATCTGTGAGTTTGAGGCCAGCCTGGGCTACAGAGTGAGATCCAGGACAGGCACCAAAGCTACACAGAGAAACCCTGTCTTGAAAAACAAAAAACAGAAAAACAAACAAAAGAATCTGGTTTAGGCTAAGAACAGCTATAGAATATGTGAGTGGTACAGAGTCTCTAAGAAAATGTGTGTTAGTCTTTTAAAACCATTTTGTTCAATAACTTTCAAGTCGTTCTCCATAGAACAGTATAAACACCAGGGAAGTTCTGTTTTTTACCAGCTGAATGGACTTCCGAGCATCCCCAGTAAGTACCTGCTGCTCCAGGAGAGCTACCCTGGTCTGCTCCTCTTGGTGCTTTAACAGAGACTCGTAGAGAATTCGGACCTGGAGGATGCAAAGACAGCCAGCATTATCACACCTGCCTCTCCTCACTAGACCTGGGACCGACAAGGAACTACATCACAAGTCCCACTTCTAACTAGGACAACACCTACTGAGCGGGATGAGTCATCCCAGCTGGTTATTTGAGGCTTTCCACTTAAGCAGGATGAGCAGTATCATCCCGAATGAGAGTTCCCTGAGCAGCCAGACTGAGTGACGAACACTGCTCTGTGTGGCCACACCCTTTTCCCTGGAGGCTTTGGTAGGATAGCAAAGAGGGATGTGTCAAAAAGGGAAGTAAAATTTCCTTCTAGCTGTTTAACCTTTCCCAAATGTCACAACTCACACCTACAGGTCAAAGTTTAGCAAAGTGAAGACGAAAGAAGAAAATATTAAGATTACTGACTCTTCCTCGGCTCTCAACTTCTGCAGGATGTTAAAAATTACAATTCTAGTAGCAATAACCTCCACTGGCATCTACTTAGTTTACAAAGCGCTTTCATATTTCTCAGTTGCCCCACACAAAATTTGACTAGTGAACACTGTGTGAGTTAGAGGAGACAAGCATTTTGCTGCAGGCGTGTACTCTGTCTACAGTCCAGCTGTGAATTCCAAACACTGTTCTTTCTATGGGTTTCTGTGTTCTTTCTAAGGGACTCTGGGAATTCATCTGAGCACATCAGCACACTCCTGAGCACAGCCTAGGAATCCACTGGATTCCTCTCACTGCTCTACTTCCCCACAATCTACCTCTTCACTCAAGCCTTCGCATGTGTGGTGTCCTCCACGGAAGGATTCCCAGAGTCACTGTGCAGGATCCCACCATCAAGTCTCCAAATGCCACAGCCCGTTTCTTCTCACATCATCTTGTTTTAGTTTCCTTGGCTTATTTGTTTATTTAGTACTAACTCGTGGTCTGCTTCCATGCTATGAATGCCCAAAGGAGGCAGGGACTGGTTCTGCCCCTTGCTGGCTCCCGGGTGGTCTGGGTTCCCTGACTCTTGGTTGAAATCTGAAGAACAGAGACCTCAGTGGCTGGCTCACCTGAGATAAGAGCTCTTCAGACTTCCTCTTCTCCTCTTCCAGTTTTCCCTTGAAGACACTGCTCTCCTCCCTGAGCTTCTGGATCTTCTCTGTCTTATGTCTGTCCTCTTCCAGCTGCTGGATGTCTGCCTTTCGCTGCGAACTCAACAGCTGATTTAAATCTTCAACTTCTTTTTGACTTTCTTCATATTTTCTTCTAAACTCATCAAGTTCTAAACGCAACTGAGTTACTGTTTGTCGTTCAACTTCAAGATCCTTCTTGGCATTTTCCAAGAGATGATCATATTTTTGCTTCTCCTCTTTAAAATATCCTGTAACAAACAACATTACAATGCTTTTTGTAATATCCCAAGAAATTAAAACTTCAAACATATTCCTACAAACGAGACCTCAGCATTTCTTCAGCTTATAAAATGAAGATCAGGAGGTGGGGGCTATGGCTGGCATTTGAAATGGTAGATCTTTTCTTCCCAGCTCACTGCCTGCCGAGCTTATTTCTTTATAAGCTGTTAAATATGACTCTTCCTGGCCCACCTCCTAAGAGATGTTGTCTAACACCGGGGAAATGAGTGTAAGGGAAACTGTAGAACACTGGGCAGAGACAGCATCATGGGTAACTACTCAAGTTCACAGCAAGGACTAAATGGTTGAGGCACCATCTACAAGGCCTGTTCTTTCTCCTGGAGCTGATACAAGAGCCAAAGGCAAGCAAAGCGAAATGACGACTAACGTCAAGTGTAGTAGCACACACCTGTAATTCCAGCACTTAGGAGACCGAGGCAGGACGACTGCTCTGAATTGGAAGCTAGCCTGGGCTACATTTTAAGTACCAGAC
Source organism: Peromyscus eremicus (assembly GCF_949786415.1). Classification (NCBI taxonomy): domain Eukaryota; kingdom Metazoa; phylum Chordata; class Mammalia; order Rodentia; family Cricetidae; genus Peromyscus; species Peromyscus eremicus. The sequence continues at coordinate 24,332,666 of NC_081416.1, forward strand.
TGGCCAGGGCTATGTGGAAAAACCTTATCTCAATCCATCATTCTACCCATTTACCCCCCAAAAAGGAAACTGGTACCCAGGTCAGCCCTGGAGGGACTGAGAAGAACTTTGAAGGGGAAAGGTGTTCACGTAGGGAAAATCACCTTGACTTCAGAACTAACTCTGTGATGGACGGCTCTCTCACCTGTGGCCTCTTATATCTGGAAACAAGGGGGAAGGAAACAGACTTGCCAAGTGCTATTTCTTACTTCAAGCTTAAAGGACATGATGTTATTTTACTTTCTAACACATATCTATATTAAAAAAAAAATCTAAATTTGATGACTCACTCCTGTTGGAAAATGTCAGGCTTATCCCAAAAGAACCCTTTTATAGCTCAGTACCTTCTGATTCCATCTTTTTCATCTGCTGTGGGAGTGAAGCAGCGGCTGCTTCTGCTCTCTTTTCCAGCTCAAAGATCTTTGCTAAAAGTCCTTTAACGTAGGCCTCTCGCTGCTGGTCATACACAAGCCACTGCTGATTTTTCTCCAGAGCCTTAGAGTGAATGAAAAATCAAGAGCAGAATAAAAAGCCCAGATCGTAAAATGTGTAAGGGAAGTCCCTATGACATTATCTTTTCCAACACACACAATACCTTATGGCTTATAAACTACTTACAGGCAGCCACTGCATGTCCCTTTAGAGTACAGGAGGGTCAGTTTCCAGGGGATTCACTCTGCCTGTATGCTGCCTCCCACACACAGCTCCCTTTGTGTTCATGTACACATCAGTGCCTGAAAACCAGAATGCCCCTGGGGCAGATGCACACATGAGCTGCTCCAATCTCACTTCTAGAAAGAGCTTTGATTCTAAGTCTCTATCCTTCACTGTTGACTCTTGGAAACTTAACCAAATCAAAATAAAAGGAGTCTGTCAGGCAGCCCAGGCATTCCTAGAAAACACATACTGCTCCCCCTTGCCACCTTCCACCTCTTTTTGCTAGGGAAAGTGGTACTTTTGCTACTGAAAATAGGGCATGTTCAAGTGAAAAGCTACAGAATGGTCAGGCTGAAGCCTGTAACCCCAGCACTACCAAGGCTAAGACCTTGCACTGAAGACCCGCCTGCCTATGTGCTGCGGCATTGTCTCTAACTAACTAAATAGCTGGGTATGGTGGCACACACCTTTAGTCTTAGCACTGGGGCAGGGGAATGGCAAGAGGATCTCTATGAGTTTGAGACTAGCCAGGGCTATATAGTGAGACATTGTTTCAAAGATAAAAATGAAAAAATAAATAAAATAAAATAAACAAGCTAGCTAGAGAAGACCACGAAGCTGCTGTTAATGGGGGAGGGGGACAAAGTCTAGAAATTCTAACACAATATAAATATACAATGAGATTACAACTCCTATCCAATCTACTTTTTCAGTCTAATAGGATAGAATTGTCCCCTCTTGTTCTACGACCCTGAGAGGCTGGAAATATGTCTTAACAATTATTTGTGCAAAAAGGTCACGCACATTCAAACCTGATACCATGTGCATGTTAAATGTTTTGGGTGAAGGGTCCCAAGAGACACATACATGGTAATGTATGCCTTAAGCCTAACATTCTTTCACAGTGGCCAAGCTCCTCTGGATTGAGTCCTCATGAGGACCTCCAGCTCATGCTCAAATTTAGTTCTAAAGAACACCGAGTGTTACTGGGCCCAGTGGCACACATCTTTAATCCCAGCACTTAGAGGCAGAGGCAGGTGGATCTCTGTGAGTTTAAGGCCAGCCTGGTCTACAGAGAGAGATCCAGGACAACCAGGACTATACAGAGAAACCCTGTCTCAAAAAACAAACAAACAAAACAAAAGAACACCGTGTGACCCAGAGAGCACACGTGCATATCTAACTACCTATAAATTATAATATTACATAGTAAAGACATCTAATTTTCTATCAAACTTTATATTTGTCCATCTTTAGAAAGTAGCAATACAAATAATTTAAATCTACATTAGATGGTCATCAATGTTTTTCTTTTTTTTTTTTTTCATCAATGTTTTTCAAATGAACCTGTTGATACTTTACTCAAGTACATAAACTAAAAATTTAAGATTTCAGTTACAGGCAATTTACAATTGTTGGGGAGGAACCAGTCTTTTCCAGAGATAAGCCCCCTAATTGGCTATCCAATATCAAGTGATGAACCCTAAAAACATATACATATGGGTAACATTAAATGAACTCATCAGCCGGGCGGTGGTGGTGCACGCCTTTAATCCCAGCACTCAGGAGGCAGAGCCAGGCCAATCTCTGTGTGTTCGAGGCCAGTCTGGTCTACAGAACGAGATCTAGGACAGGCACCAAAACTACACAGAGAAACCCTGTCTCAAAAAAAAAAATGAACTCATCAAATTGTATTTATATTATTTATATGTACATATACATGTAACAGTAAAGACAAAAACCTTTTTAAAGAAAAGATTTAAGAGGTAATACTCACAAAAGCCACACGATGGCGATGTTACTTAACAAAGTAAGCTCTTCTCAACAAAGTAAGCTCTTCTCGCCCCCTACCTCTGCCTTGACTGGCCTGGCCTTGAACTTGAGATCCTGCTGCCACAGCCTCTCAAGCAGCTAATATTATAGGTCTAAGTCACCATGCCCAGCTAAGGCAAACATTGCTTTTCTCTCCAATTCTTTTATATGCATCCACCCTTTCTTCTACTATCAATGATCAGATTCGAAAGCTCTCATTGAACATTGATATGAGTTTGAATTTTTAGAGACATCATCACATTAGCTATTCCTTCTAACTTTGTGTCATCTACACATACAGGAGGCATGCACTAACATGTACCTTAAAAAAAATGTGAAGTGCATGGAAGTGCATTCCACCTTTGGCCAGGGATCTGCTAAGTACTCTGTGGATAAAAATTTCAAAACAGATCAGAATGCAAGCTGTACTGGAGGAATAAAACATGTGAGTTCATTGATAAGACTGGATTAGGGATGGTAAGCTAACCAGAAGTATTGTGTCCATGTTAAATTTATTAAGTTCCTGTTTCAGATATAAGAAATGCATATGTAGGTAGGGCTAAATAATTACAGATATGTGCAGCTCCCTCTTGAATGGCTCAGAATAAGAACTTTGTGTATTTGTGTAGGTGAAAGGTAAGAGAAAAACATAAACACGGGATTAAAAATGTCATGAACGGTTACATTTAGGTATAGAGTATAACAGTGATGCACCATTCTCATTCGTAGAACTCTTCTAATAATTTATATTTTCTAAATTAAAAAAATATTAAAATTACACATCTTCTCTAAGACACTTGAAAATCCAATTTTGTAACATTAAGACCAGGAAATGCCTACTGTTTTCAGCTAGTTATTTGGTTGGTATAGTTTGTACAAAAATGATAACAGTTTTGATATTTGACAACATCTATGGCATTACTGATAGCTTCCTGCAGAAAGATTATACTTCCCAGGTAGGCAAGCCAACTCCAAAAGGGAAGGACTGAGGCAGGGAACTTAATAAACACATGGTAGTCATTTCTGCCTCCTATCTTTTTCCATGGGCATTCTCTCATGCACCCGCACGCTGTGAGATGTATGGCACAATCACCCATGTGAGTGAGTTCATGTCCCTTCCAAAACATGCATGCCACACAGCAAAACGCTACGAGGGACAAGGTAATCTATTACACTTAATTTGGAGGAGCCCCAGTTAGGTTTGGGGATCGCCATACTGGTCAAAGATTCCAAGAGCTTTCCACTGGCTAAGATAGGCTGAGAACTCTGGAATTCTCCACTGGCCAGTAGCTGAAAGCTCTGAGGACCTTTCACTGGCCCTGTGGCCTATCTGAATCAGATGTGACAGAGGTAGAGGAGCACCACCTATTTATAGGACATATGGCTCAACCATCCATCAATAAACATGGTCCTGCCTAAGGTCAGATGCACCTCCCTTTCTGCCTTTATGGGTCTTTCAGATGCCTAAGAAATCTAACAATTATCACCAGGTAATTATTGCAAACTGTCTGACCAACCTAAATGGTGGCTGAAAAATAAGAAACATACATATGCATTCTAAAGCTTATTTTACTTTACTAACACTAATTCTTAATAAGATAAGCCTCCTTAGGCACTTCTCTGGGAACTCTGAGATGGAATTAGTTTCCAAGCTCTCACAAGGTGAACATGTCAGTGTAGATGAGGAGTGAGTGAGATGTCTCTTTCCCGCTCTCCAAGTCTGCCAACTACAGTTTTCCTCCTCCTCAAAGATTTGCTGAGATCTTCAGGAAACCAGGCCTGAACTGCCTGGACATCTTCAGAAGTTAGGAATGATCCAAGTGTGCTCCTGGGATGAGCAGCAACAGCAGGCAGGAGGTACAGCCCCACCCCAGATCCATTAAATCCAAATCTACATTTCAAGAAAACCATCTAGATAAACACCACTCAGTTTAGATTTAGCCTGAAGGTGAATTGAGTTAGATTTTACTGCATTTGAGTAAGTCTTTCTCATGTAAACAGAGCACCTAGCCAGAGGAAGCAGAAGAGGAAAGGCTATTCCTTTCAAGAAGTGGCTGGAAACTCAGCATGACAGAAGTAAACAATGAGAAAATGAAAGGTGTACAAGGTAAATTACCTAAATACATGCATCTAATCAGTAGGTACTGGTATACACAGAGGGGCCAAATTCACTGTAAAATAAAACCTATTTAATAATTTTTAAAATTATATTTATTTCAATTACCTCCAGGTAAATACTTTGATAAAGGTACCATAGCACCCGGCATAGACACTCAAGATATTTAAATTCTTCTTTTGAAAGTCAAATAGGCTTCAAGGGACACTTGCTAGATTAAATAAAACAGGAATCTTAAGGGCATGCTTATCAGTATCAGGGTAGACACACCTGTAGACACACAGGTAATGTTTCTGTAATCAGAATAACTACCTAGTGATCTATTAATTAAAATCAACAACTTCATACTTCACATATTTAATCTGAAACCTGAAAAAATACAAATAGTCCTGTGCCCTCAGTTTATCCAATTTCCAGCAAAACTTACTTGTCCATTTGTAAGTTTGAAGTAATAAACCTTTCTGGTACATCTAAAGTAACCCTCACGTCTAATTCTAGGGAACTACTGAATATACACAAGACGTTTCCTTTCCAACTATTCTCAGAGAAAGACTTGAAGATAATGAATATATAACAAATAGATAAACAAAAAGGAAAGCATAAATTAAATTACATTATAATGAGCAACCATTTGGGCAAATTAGATTTGGGTGAAAAAGCATGCTGCTAAGGTAGTTGGAAGCTTAGTTCTAGAACTTTCTAGTCTATAGATACCCTTGACAATGATCTCAAACACTCAGTTCTCCCACCTCATTAGATTTGTTTTTTTTAAAATCATAACACTAATGCTTCCAATTTCTATGAAATTTAAGAACATACGAATTAGTTCTCTTTATCCATTGTTTAACCAAGAAAACAAACAAACAAAAAAACTTACATCTTTCAGCTGCATTTCTTTTTCATGAATACTATTCATTGATGAGTTGAAGCAGTTTGCAGGCATGCTCTGTAAATAACCCAATATTAGTTAACACCATCTACTTAACAATACAAGTTTCATTATATATATGAGTGTTTGAGATCATTGTCAAGGGTATCTATAGACTAGAAAGTTCTAGAACTAAGCTTCCAACTACCTTAGCAGCATGCTTTTTCACCCAAATCTAATTTGCCCAAATGGTTGCTCATTATAATGTAATTTAATTTATGCTTTCCTTTTTGTTTATCTATTTGTTATATATTCATTATCTTCAAGTCTTTCTCTGAGAAATACAAAATATTTCTCTAGGCATCCCAAACTCACCTCTGTACTAAGCCAGGTGAGAATTACCAAGGGACATCGGACAGAATTAAATTCCCTGGGAATGCGCCTAAGCTAACAGTTCTCAACATGTGGGTCCTGACCCCTCTTACAAACTTCCATCTCCAGAAATAGTTACATTACGATTCATAACAGTAGCAAAATTAGTTATGAAGTAGCAATAAAAATAACTTTATGGTTGGGCGTCACCACAACATGAGGAACTGTATTAAAGAGTGGCAGCGTTAGGAAGGTTGGGAACCCCTGTCCTAAGTGATCTTTAAACCGAGACTTCAGACCTAATTTTACTCTGAGAGTTTTTGGACCCACAATTCCCAGAACAACCTTTAGTGCATATAAATAGCCCACTGAGTTTTCACCAAAAGGAGTCAAACAACTAGGCTATTTCAAAGAACTAAACCAAACTGTCAAAGATTAAAAGTTTTAGTATAGGTTGAGTATTCCTAAACTAAAACAGGATGGGACTAAACTCTATGTGTGAAATTCATTTTTTCTTTCTTCTTTTAGTACAGGGTTTCTCTGTATAGCTCTGGCTGTCCTGGAACTCACTTAGACCAGGCTAGCCTCGAACTCAGAGCTCTGCCTGCCTCTGCCTCCCGAGTGCAAGGCATGCACCACCACTGCCAGGCCATTTGTTTCATGTACACATAACCTGTAGACAATTTTACACAAAACATTCAATGTGCCTGGATTCTGGCTGTGACGGTTATGTGAGGTCAGGCATGAAATTTTCCACTTAATAACATTCAAAAAGTTTCAGATTTGGGAGACTATAATATTAATAAGTAACTCTTTAAATAGATTGCATGGAACTCAAAACATACTTTCATAACAGCTCTCCTTTCTTCATTCTTCCATAGAGGAAAACCAGGTGGCTATAATCCCAGACTAACCAGCAGACTCTAAAAATCCTGCTTTTCAGGGTTTGGGGGATTTGGGTGTTTTTCTTAAGCATCCATAAAGAAAGTCCTGTGTGGGCACTGGGGTTGTTTGGGAAGGCTGAAGAGCCTTTAGGGGTGGAGTCTTGCTGGAGGATGTGGGTCACTAGGGTCAGCCTTGAAGCTTTAAAGGCAGGGCTCCACTTCCTGTTCTCCGCCTGCTTCCTGAGTAACCATCTGGCCTCTTGTTCTTGCGGCCTTCCCCACCATGACAGAACGATCCCCTCAGACCATAAGCCAGAACAAACCTCCCTCCCTTAAACACAGTGACAGGAGAAGTAACTAACACAGCACTCCACCACTGAGAAGTTACAACTCAAACTTGTTCTTCTATGGACAGTATTACTAGTTGTTAGTAATATTCAAATGCCAAAAGAACCAAAGGTTTGGCCAATAGGTAAGCACTTAGTATATTCTAGGCTTTCTGCAAGGCACCTGTCAATCATTATCATAGGGCGTCATCAGTGCTCTTAGCCTGGTTTTACTGATGTGAAATCAAGGCTTATAAAAGGAGACTAACCAGCTAGCTCTAACACTGTCTCTCATCCCCCAGAGGCTGAGGGAATCACTCAGTGTTACATGATATCAACTGGCAAAATCATGATGGAGACTCAGATGATTTTTACACAGATCCTTGTTCATTCTATGACACAGTTCCTCTCAAACAAGAGGAAGAGGAAATGTATGTGCAGTTAGGGAAAGTCTATTGGGTATAACTTTTTATCTCAAATACGAAAACTAACCCAAAACTTAAACCTAATGTTTATATAATACAAACTACTGAAATAAAATCTCAGCAAAATCTTCCTTGACTTTTGTAGCTACAGCATGGACTGCCTTCTGAATATTCCTCTGGGTGAAACAACAGTGTGGGAGTGCAGGGAACTGCATTGTTTTGAATTTATGGAAGAAGACTCAACTAAAAAAACCAAAAAGAAGTGATGTGTAGGTGCACTAAGGTTCTACATCATTTCACAAACAAAAAACTCATTATTCGGGCTGGAGAGATGGCTTAGAGGTTAAGAGCACCGACTGCTCTTCCAGAGGTCCTGAGTTCAATTCCCAGCACCCACATGGTGGCTCACAACCATCTGTAATGAGATCTGGTGCCCTCTTCTGTATACATAATAAATAAATAAATCTTTAAAAAAAAAAAAAACTCATTATTCTTCATAAGACTATAAACTGTAGCAGACAGGAAAAAGCTCCGAAGAAAGTCGTAGCACCTGGGACAGATGGAGGGTACAGGCCTTGTCTTCCAGTTCAGAAAGTCTTTTGGTTGTGGCCGACAGCTGCTTCTTCAGGACATCTGTCTCTTTGGATAAGGACTCCAGCAACTGCTGCTTCTTGTCACATTCCTTCGCTTTCTCCTCCAGCTGCTCAAGCAATGAGGAAGAACTGTATCTGGCCTTTAGCTGGTCTTTGAGTCTCTGTATTTCTCTGTCCTTCTCTGTGAGGTAATAAACGTTCTTCTCTCTCTCAGCTTCAAGAACTTGAATTTTCTAAATAGAAACTAAGAAGACTCTTAGAACTGAGCCAAGTCAAGCATCCAGCTAAGCAATGCATTTCCATACATTTATGAAGCATTTATGAAGTATTTACTACTTATCAAATTTGATTTTATGATATCAGGACCAAAAATATAAGCTAAAGCTCAGCGCTATGCTCGGACAGCCCTTACATTAAGGGCAGCTGTGCTCTAGTTAGCATGTGCACACACTGAAGAGGCAGACACAGAGGAAGACCCACCTGTGTCAAGGGTGGTGGGAGGAGGCTAAGTCAACGCTTACCACATTACTGCGGCAAAAGAGGAAAAGAGACGAGAGAAGGATAAAAACAGTCGTCAGAATGAGCAGGCTAACAGGGCAGCCAATATGAATGATTAAAATGGGTTTCTAAACATTTACAAGGAAACCTGAACACTATTTAATACTTTGAAATTGATAAACAATTCAGGGTATCTGAAATGCATAGTTTTTTTTTTTTAATTTAGTGAACTAACAAAAATAAATAAATAAAATCACGAAATATTTGAGAAAATATTTTCTCTTCAACTATATATAGTAAAGAGAAGATGTGAGAACGGCACAGTATTCTTCCAGTATCCCAAAAAGCATAGAAGTACCATACAGTTCCAAGTTAAACAGCCAATAAAAAGTCATAAACAGTAAGCCAGTATGTTTTACAATCTTAAACACAGCATGCTATGGCTTGAATATGATTCCTCAAATTTACTTAACTCTCAATGTACCAATGTAAGAGGCGATGGGGTCATGAGGGCACGACCCCATGAGTGGATTCACAGGGCTGTCATGGGTCACTTATCAGCTAAAATGAATTCAGCCCTGGTCCCCCATATACCTCATGTGCTTGCCTGGCCTTATTTCATGTGATGACACAGCTTGAAGACCCTTACCAGATGCTCTGTGCTTTTGGACTTTGCAGCTAAATCAATAATTACCTAGTCTGTAGCATTGTGTTGTAACAACACAAAAGAGACTGTTATTGTATAACAAATTTTTATCAAAAATATTAATGTTGGGGCTGGAGAGATGGCTCAGTGGTTAAGAGCACTGGCTGTTCTTCCAGAGGTCCTGAGTTCAATTGCCATCAACCACATGGTGGCTCACAACCATCTGTAATGAGATCTGGTGCCCTCTTCTGGCATGCAGGCAGAACACTGTATACATAATAAATAAATAAATCTTTTAAAAAAAAAGAATATTAATGTAATTAAGATAAATAATCAAAAGTTGCATGATGAATGCCAGATTAGTTTATCAGTTTGGTTTCAATATGTGAAAGAATACACTAAGTGCAATGACACATGCCTATAATCACAGCACTTCAAGGTGGAGGAGGGAACCAGAAGTCTGAGGTCATCCTCAGCTAAACAGCTCAAGCTCCAGACCAACCTGGGCTACAAGAGACCCTATCTGAAAAAGCAAAACAAAACAACAACAAAAGATGTAAGGGTCTGAGTCTGGAGAGTTGGCTCAGCAGTTAAGAGTACTTGTTGCTCTTGCAGAGGAACTATATTTAGTTCCCAGCACCCATATCATAGCTTATAACCATCCAAACTCCAATTCCAGGGGATCCTACACCTTCCTCTGACCTCTGCAGGCACCAGGCACACATATGATACACATACATACCTGCAGGGAAAACTCCCACACATAAAATAAGGTAAATCTTTTTACAGTAAGGAAAAAAAAAACAGATCACAAGATCACAGCATTATATTAAAGTTACAAAACTATTCATCATGATGTCTTATTTCTGAAACAACTTAATATCTGATAACCTCAAAACACATACTCAGTAACATTTTAAAAGAGCGAATTAATAATAAAGTATGTCTAAAGGTTGGTAAAATCAAAGTAGGAATTTAAGATTCCAAATTCAAGATCAACTAACTTCCTAGAACTAGAAAGAATAGGTCAAACAAGGACACGGGAAGAATGAGAATGCAGCATCAGAAAGCCCAATGCACTGCTTTCCAGAATGTATGCACCTTTAAAGGACTCTGCGGCCACTTACCTCCAAAAGTCTGCATTTGTCTTTATCAGTCACTTTTCCTTTCCCACTTGTGATTTCATCCAGGGATGTTTTAAAGGCTGCGATTTCTCCCTTAAATTTCTCTAATGCGGTGTCCGATTTGGAGCTGCTAGGCCTTGACCCCCACTTGCTTTTAATTAAATCTTTGGGACTTCTGGAAGACATCTTTGAAATGATCTGTGAAAAATAGATCAATAAATACAATTTTTAAATTCAACTGCAACTGAAGCCTGAGTTTAAACTTTTACATTTCAGGTCTGGAAGAGGCCTTATAGCCTATTTTGCTCTAAACAGAAGTAATTTATACAAATCAGTGGGATCCAGAAAGAAAACTGAGGAACATTTCTGGGGTGTTGTAAAGATCCTTAAAAAAAAAAAATCTCAGTTTGAGAGTAGATCTCTTGATATAGCCCAGGCTGGTTTGGAACTTACTATGTAACCAGAATGGCACTGAATTCACAATTGTCCTGCTTCAGCCTCCCAGGTACTGGGGTTATAGAAATGCATCACTATGCCTGGCAATGTTCTGTAAACTAACAGAAAGTTTTTGTTTACAATCAATGGAAGGGTCCCCAAACCTCATACTTTCAAGGAGATATACCCAAGAATAAAAAGCTGGTAGTAATCTAATTTTGAGTTTATGGGCATTATAAGTCATTAACATGTGTCCTCTGTTTTATTAGAAGGTATGTCTAATTGAACTCTATCTTAATAGCCTTTTGAGAGTAAGGCGGGAAGAAGTGAGGAAATCCAACATGAGACATTTATAGAAAAAGAGGTATAATACTGAGATTTGGGGATGAAAGGAATTAGCTGGGCGGTAGTGGCACACGCCTTTAATCCCAGCACTTGGGAGGTAGAGCCAGGTGGATCTCTGTGAGTTTGAGGCCAACCTGGGCAACAGAGAGTTCCAGGAAAGGCACAAAGCTACACAGAGAAACCCTGTCTCAAAAAAAAAAAAAAAAAAAAGAAAAGAAAAGAAAAAGAAAAAGAAAAGGAATTAAGGAGTCACAGAAGTAAGGACATGTTTCATATCTGCTAATAGCACTAGATGACAGATTAGAAGCAAATGTATAATACAAACTCTAGCAGCCAAATGTATAGTAAAATACACTGTACAAATAGTGTATAAAACAGCCCTTCAATAAAGTGATTAAAAACAAACAAACATTTTCTACCTTGTATGTCCTGAGATAAAAATGATGGCAGTGTGATTAAGGAATCTAAAAAAAGAGAGACCATTAATGCATTCAAAAATTACTACAGAGCCAGGCATGGGGGTGCATGCCAATAATCCCAACTCAGGAAGTGCAGCCAAGACGACCAGGAGTTCAAGGACAGTCTCATTTGCATATGGAGTTTGAGGGCTGCCTGAGCTGCACAGAACTATTTAAACAAACAACAACAACAAATTACTACAAAGCCTATTTACCAGGTAACCCAATAGGGACTGGGTATAAGCTGGTTAAAGCAACAGGAGGAAGAGGAGACACCCAAGTCTCTGCTGCGGGGAAGCCTTCAGGACAGTGAGGCAGGCAACAGACTACAACAACAGAAACACAGATTCACATAGTCTCAAACTAATAAACACTAAGGGGAAATAATCACAGTCATAAAAGCTACCAACAGAAACAGGGAGATCCACTTAGGGTGGTCAGTGTGAGGTCATCCTGCGTGAAATCAGCCTAAAAATAATAGACTGTATAGACAAAGTCGAATAAAGTCTATATCAAAGCATTCACCCTCGATTTTTGCCCATCATCCCGTCAAAAACTAAGTAAGGCAGCTAGTCCACTCCACTGAGGCAAATGCAGTTATTATGTCTCAGGAACCTGCTACCACAAAAGTTTCTCCCTGGGCTTCTGTTGATGTCACAGGGAGGACTTGATACCCTGGACTGGCAGAAAGGAAACTACCAAGCCATTGAGACAAGAATGGAAGACATACAGATCAACAGAACTTGAAAGAACCCTCAGGACATTTGCTTCCTAACTCTTTCAGGGGCCGCCTAAACGACTAGGGTTCCTGACACTGGTCTAGACCGACCTAGCCCACTTCCTCCCCACCTGCAACCCTGCTCCCACCCAGTTCTACCACCTTCCTTTCCCAGTATTTTCTACCCCATTCATTCACAAAGCTCTCTTCAGGAACTCAGCAGTCCTAGAGGCATCTTCTTCAGGAAGCCCCCTCTTAACTCTAAGAAGGGCCACAGAATTCACCACACATACACAAGCTAGTAGTCACTTATCCTGCTCCCAACATTTTTTTCAGCCAATAATTGTTCAAAAGAGCTGTATTTTATTATTACTTTTTTTTTTTTTTTTTTTTTTTTTTTTGTCATCCAAGAGCTGAAAGACAGATGCTCGGAAATCTCTTACTGACTGGACTGGAGGGACCTAAAACATTCTGGTCAGGAAGAGACCAAAGAAGCATTTCCATTCAGTAAATCACACCAATTGTCTACGGGGGAGGAGGTCAGGAAAGAGGGAAAAAAAAAAAGAGAAGCGCTTGCTAATAGCAAAAGGCCGAATTCACGAGAGACCTGCGTCAGGTCTCTGGCCTCTCGATGCCTGTTAGGGAAGTGATAATACCGCAAAGTTGAAAGGAATCGAAAGGATGACGGTCGAGGTCGGCTGGCACCCAGCGTGGTGTCTCTCAGGAAACGAGCATGTATTCCAGCGAGCCGAGTCGGAGTCCCGAGGCTGTGATCTGCACACCGACGCCGCCTCCTGTGCGGTCCAGTCCGGCCCTGGGGCTGCGGGCCCCGGCTGTCCTCTCCACCCTCCCCCGCCGGGGCCGGGGCCACTCAGTACCTGAGACCAAACACAGCGCTCGCGCCGCTGCGTCAGACCCCCTACAACTCTCCAGCCCGGACACCGCTTCCGGGAGTTTGAATCCCGCGGCGGAGGGGCGGGACACGTCACTGCCGGCTTGAAAATGGGCGGGGCCTGCAAACTGAGGGCAGGCGGGGAGGGCGGGGCCTACAATCTGAGCAAGGGCCCGGCGGGAGAGGGCGGGGCCTGCAATCTGAGGGCAGGAGGGGAGGGCGGGGCCTACAAATCTGAGCGAGGGCGAGGCGGGAGAGGGTGGGGCCCACAAATCTGAGCGACGGCGAGGCGGGGCCTGGAATGAGGATGGCGGAGAGAGGGAGGAGCCCAGGAGCCTGAGGGCGGGGCCTGGAACCTGAGGGCAGGCGGGAGAGGGCGGGGCCCACAAATCTGAGCGAGGGCGAGGCGGGGCCTGGAATGAGGATGGAGGAGAAAGGGAGGAGCCCAGGAGCCTGAGGGCGGGGCCTGGAACCTGAGGGCAGGCGGAAGAGGGCGGGGCCTACAAATCTGAGCGAGGGCGAGGCGGAAGAGGGCGGGGCCTACAATCTGAGCGAGGGCGAGGCGGGGCCTGGAATCGAGGACGGAGGAGAGAGGGAGGAGTCCAGGAGCCTGATGGCTGGGCCTGGAACCTGAGGAGGGTAGGCGTGGCAAGGTCTGGAACCTGAGGAGGCAGGCGGAGCAAAGGCGGGCTCTGGAATCTGGAGGCGGGGCGGAGCGGGGCGGGGCGGGGCGGGGCGGGGCGGGGCTTGGATCTAGGGGGCAGGCGGGGTAGGGGCAGAGCAGGAAAAGTAAGGGCTGGCAGGGCGCAGAGTCGGGCTGGGGATCCGGCCTAACTCGAACTCTGAGAAGGATTGCATGGGGCGGGGGGCAGCGGGTAGGGTAGAGTCGGGTGAAGGGGCGTGGGGGTGGTAGGGGCGGGGCCAAGGACAGACTCCGACGCCCCGTTAATTCTGGGGCTGCCTGTTTTTGTCTGCACGTTCTAACACCGCTGTTCTCCATAGGACAAGCTCTGTGACCCTCGCCTGGGAATGACTAGTGGTCTGTGTTCTTTGAGAACCAGTTTCCCTCTGTGTAAAATGGAGCCCCGCCATCTCCGGGATAATTGGATTCCCCAGGGAAGCACGGCTTCCTAGTCTTCCCGGTGGACCATTCGCTTCCCTGCCAAAGTCAGGGGCGGAGCAGGGGCGCAGATAGACTCTCCCAGTTTTCAAACTGAGATTGTGAGCTCCCGCGGTGACTCCAGGTTGCTGCCCGACAGACGGATGTGTCTTTATCGGTTAAGTCTGGGTCTTGGTTGGACTTTATTGTTTGCTAGGGCGTGTCTTTCTTAGACTGAGGGTAAGCATGCCAGAAGTTTACAACGCAAAATACTCAGTAGCAAAGCATCCTAGGAAGGTGATGTAGTACTTAAACTCCCGAATGCCTCTTACTAGATGTGTGACCTTGAGTACAACATTTAACCTCTTTGAGCCTCAGTTTCCTGTTCTATCTCATAGAGTGGCTGTGAGGGTCAAATGATAGAATCCATGGGAAATGCTTAGGGTTTAACAAATGTAGTGTGCCAAATAAAAGGCAACAAACTCTCGTCTTACTGAGTCAAGTGGATGAGATAGCATGTAAGGAATTACAGTTTGTTTGTTTTTTTTTAAGCAGGAAGATGGCAATCCAAGAAGCTTGAATTCTCTAATCCCACAGGGTTCTGCTTCTTCCTGCCTGAAGTCTGTGAATGGAGAGGCGGAGATGGAGAAAAGAATAGCCTTATTAACCACAAGGTGGAATGCTAGAAGGCTGCAAACAGGCTTTTGCCTTTCAATGGCCATCTTGGGTCCTGTTTTTCAAGGAAAAATATGTGGGCCCCAAATAGAGTCCTCAGTAACCCAGTGTTCCAAAGAGCAGCCTGTTGTGGTGTGCTGGGTATGCACGTCCTACCTTCTTTACACAGAGCCACGAGGAATGCAGCTCAACACTTCTGTGTTGATTACAATGATATGTCTGGTTGTTGCTATGACCAGTTTTTCTGGCAAGCACCCTTTCTGGCAACTTGACCTCTCATAACTTGGGACTAGGACTGACTTCAGTGAGCAGGTGATCTACAAAAAGGTGGATTTCAGTGGGCAGCTAATTCTGGAGCGTGCAGGATGGAGCAAGCAGAACCAGGTTATTATGTATACTTTCATCTCTAGGAAACAGTTTTGCTTTTCTTCACATTTGCGTCAGATGGGAGGGATTTGGGGTGGGAAAAAGCATGCCATAATGAAATCAGGAAGTGAATATTTGCTGTCCAGATTCCAAATAAGAGGCAAAATTAGAATCAAGTGTAGGGGTTTCACACACACACACACACACACACACACACACACACACACACACACACACGCTGGGGAGGGGGAACTTTAAAGCCAATGGGAAGCAGAGAACGGAGGAGGAGTAGAGAAGGGATGTTGAAGAGAAGGTAGCAAGTACACCCTGTGACTGGCACTTGGTACTGGGGCCTGTGGAACCAGATACTGCAACTCTCCATCTGCCCTCCAGGACCTTGATTCTGTTGAGAGCTGCTTCGTGAATAGGGACTATTGAGAGAGAGGAGCAGACCGGAAGCTCATTGGGAGGCTTGGTTAATTTTATAAAGGCTGTCATTGGATCTAGACATCAGTGTTTGCTCTTTATAGTCAGGCACTGCCAGTCCTGAAGCTTCAAGCTTCTGGCTGTTTCCAGAACCTCTCAAGGTGATCACATTCTCAAGGTGATGGTGGTGACAGTTCACTCAGGGGTATTCTAGGATAAGGATTGAAAACTCATCTTTATTCATGTAAGGAGGGAAACGGACGGGCAGCAGAGTAGTCTTTATCTCAGCAGGGCTCCTTCTCTTCCCAGGAGGAAAGTGTTCTTGGGAAGCAGTGCCAAAGGCTGCCGCATGGCTTTAGACTTACTAATTGGCAATCTGGCGGCCGTTTTGATTTGAAGGGTTGCATCTTCCAAAGGGTCTCTCATGAGTCCACAGGACCCTGCCTGATAACAGGTCTGCATGTCTAACAGAACATTCTGCCAAGACAGAAAACCTCCGGTGCTCTGTCGAATATGGTGGCACTTGCCGCGTCTGGCTGATGACTGCTTGAAACTAGGCTCCTATGAGTGAGAAACTGAGTTTTAAATTGTACTTAATTTTATTTTGGAACTGACACATAATTCCATTATTAGAAAAAAGTTTAAGGTCTGGAGAGATGGTTCATGGTGAAGAGCACTGGTTGCTCTACCAGAGATCCTGAGTTCAATTTCCGGCAACCACATGGTGGCTCACAACCATCTATAGTGGGATCTGATGGCCTCTTCTGGCATAGAGGCATATGTGCTGATGGAGCACTCATACATCAAATAAATAAACAAATCTTTAAAAAAAAATTTAAGTATGTTTGCAAAAAGACTTGGGTATGGGAGCTAGTGAGATGGTTCAGTATTTGATCATCAGGATCCACACAATGGAAGAGTACTGACCCTATAAGTTTGTCCACGCACAAAATAAATAAATGTGATTTTTTTTTTTAAAAAAAAGGCATACACATGTCTTTTGAGTTGTAAATCTTATAAAATTTAAATATAGATCAAATACTTCTGATGAAAACTTTATGTCCAAATTGAGATCTGATACACATATCAGATTTTAAAAACTTAGTATAAAAAATATAAAAGATTGTACTGATTCTTGTTTCTCTCCTTACATATTGAAAACCATAATATTCTGGATTGACTAGCTAAAATAAACGTTGAAATCAATCGTAACTATTGTGTGTATTGTTTAGTGTGACTACTGGGAAGTCCACAATGGTGACTATGACTCCAGTTACATTCCTACAGGACAGCACTGGATGCACAGGAGAAGGTTCTTTATTGCAGGGTGGGTTTCTAGGTTTATTTTTCAGATATTGCTTGGTGATATAGCTCAGTGATAGAGCATCTGCCTAACAAGCATAAGGCTTTTGGTTTGATCTCGAGCAGAGAAAGAAAGAGAAAAGGAGGGGGAAGGAAGAGAGATTCTTTTTGGATTGTTACTCTGTGGTGGGTATGTGTGGGTGTGTGCTCGTACGTGTGCATGGAGGCCAGAGGTCAACCTCAGGTGCGTTCCTCAGGAGCCATCCACCTTGTATTTTGTTAGAAGGTTTCTCACTGGGACCTTGTCTTAGTTAGGGTTTCTGTTGCTGTGAAGAGACACGATGACCACAGCAACTCTTATAAAGGAAAACATTTAATTGAGGTGGCAGCTTACAGTTCAGAGGTTCAGTCCGTTATCATCATAGCAGGGAGTGTGGTGATGTGCAGGCAGACATGGTGCTGGCTACTTCTTGATAGAAGGCAACAGGAAATGGTTTCCCTGTCACCACAGGGAGCAAAAGAGACCTCAAAGCCAGTCCCCACAGGGACACTTCCTCCAACAAGACCACACCTACTCCAACAAAGCCACACTTCCTAATAGTGCCACTTCCTTTGGGGGCCATTTTCTTTCAAACCTAAACTTTCTGAGTAGGCTGGGCTGGCTGGCCAAGGAGGCCCAGGGATCCTCCTCCTCATTCTTCCCAGAGCAGCACTGAGAGTGCATGTGCATGTCACCTTGCCTGGTTCTTTGATACGGATTCTGGGGATCAAACTCTGGTCTTCATATGTGCAGAACATACACTTTACAGACTGAACCACCTCCCAAGTCCCTGATTAATACTTCCTCAGAGAAGGCCATGGTCACGCCTGTCAGACATGTAGCTTCCCAAAGTATCTTGAATAGTGACAAAAACCAGAGTCAAATGTTCTGAAATACGTTATCTCCTCCTGACTTCTGTGTAGGCTTGGTCTCTGCCAAGCATGTCTTTAAAGGAATAAAGATGTTAAAATACTATTTACAATTGGTTCACTTTTTTTAATGGATTCCACACTCATGGATTCAACCAATTATAGAATAAAAGATATTTGAAGGGAAAAAACAAACAAACAAACCTGTATTAAATATGCACAGACTTGCTTCATTGTCACTATTCCCTAAAAATATAGCACAATAACTACTCATGCATTATTTACATGTAGTAGATATCATAAGTAATCAGAGGTGACTTACAGGAGGATGTGTATAATTTATAGGCAAATACTGTTTCGTTTCATGTAAGGGACTTGAGGGTGTGTGAATGTATCCATGGTAGAGTATAGAACTAATCTCTCATGTATACTGAAGGAAAACTGCGTGAAGTTACTTAAAAATAGTATTCACCACTGTGCAAAGCCCTATAATTAAGCTAGAAAAGAATAGTATTTTCATCCTAAAATGTATTTTAGTTGTTAACTGAAATCATGTCTGTATAAATATATCATCAAACAGGTCTTGAAACGGACCGGGCATGGGTGCCATGCTGTTAGATAATCCATTCCTAAGAAGCCGAGAAACTGGAATTGAAAGTAGATGTTGTAAATCTATCTTCACTTTCTTCTGCTAAATTCTCTTTAGTGTCTCTACTGTTTTGTTCCTCATCTCTGTATCCCCCGACCCCAATTTTCTCTCTGTTCCTCTGAACATTTTGCTCTCTGTATCTCTTCTCCCTGGTGCTCCAGGGCAGGCCCAAGGCTACTCACAGGGATTAGTGCAGAGCTCTCTTAAATGACAAATATAGAAAACGAGGAAACAAATGTGAAGTCCTGGCTGAGGAGCAGATGGACAGATGGACAGAAAATAGTCAGTTTGAATCCCAATCAAGCTTTCAATTTTTTGAAATAAAAATTTTTACATGAATCATGCATGTATGATGTATGCATGTGGGGTGGGGAGAGTGAACCTCTGTGTGTGTGTGTGTGTGTGTGTGTGTGTGTGTGTGTGTGTGTTTATGGAGGCCAGAGTCTGAATTTGGGTGACTTCTTTGATAACTCTCTACCTTATTTTTGAGATCTCTTTGAAGCAAGAGCTCACTATCTTGGCAAGGCTGGATGGCCAGTAGATCCCAGGTATCTGCTTGTCTCTGGCCCAGTATGCCCAGTGCTGGGTTACAGTAGTGATTGCTACCTGTATTAATCAGAGTTCTCTAAAGGAACAGGACTGATAGGATAAATATTTATACTCAATGCTATCTTCTTTTTTTATATATTTTTTTATTTTTTAAGATTTATTTATTTATTATGTATACAGCATGTATGACTGACTGCAGGCCAGAAGAGGGCACCAGATCTCATTACAGATGATTGTGAGCCACCATGTGGTTGCTGGGAATTGAACTCAGGACCTCTGGAAGAGCAGTCAGTGCTCTTAACTTTTGAGCCATCTCTCCAGCCCCTCAATGCTGTCTTCTGACAGAAAGGCTGAGAACCCAGAACTGTTCAGTCTATGAGATCAGATGTCTCAGCTGTCCTGATCTGGTTCTGGAGTCCTGGGGAATTCCTAGGGTGTTGTGGGATATTTGTACACTGTGTGAAAATGTATTGCTGTGATTGGTGTAATAAAATGCTGAATGGTCAATAGCCATGCAGGAGGTATAGGAGGGACTTCTGGATAGAGAAAGGAAGAGAAGGAGGAATCTAGGCATGCAGGAGATGTGAGTAGAGATGGGGAGGAAACAGGAGGTGCAAAATGGAAGAGAGGTAACTTCACATGATAGAATGTAGACTAATATAAATGGGTTAATTGAAGATATAAGAGCTAGGGGGATAAGCCTAAACTAATGGCCAAGCTTTCACAATTAATAAGAAATCTCCATGTTGTTATTTGGGAATGGGCTGGCAGTATAGAGAAAGGCATGCAACACTAGGGAGCTGCTGGTCTTCAGTCATTATGGAATCCCAAAGAAGTAGGTTCTAATTCTAGTGGCCATTATTATCTGCTTGAACTAGGAAGCTAGTGAGCATCAGGCACAAAGATCTTGTGAGCTTAGGGTTTCTTAGAGTTTCTATTGCTGTGAAGAGACAGTATTATAAAAGCATTATAAAAGAAAGCATTCAAGTGATCCTGGCTTATAGTTCAGAGGTTTAGTCCATTCTCATCATGGCAGGAAGATTGGCAGCACACAGGCAGATATGGTGCTGGAGAAGGAGCTGAGAGTTCTACATCTGAACAGGCAGGCAGCATGAAGAGAGATTGACACTGGGCCTGGCTTGGGCATCTGAAACCTCAAAGCCCACCCCCAGTGACACACTGCCTCCAACAAGGCCACACCTACTCCAATAAGGCCACGCCTCCTAGTAGTGCCACATCCTGAGCGTATTGGGGCCATTTTCATTCAAGCCACCACACCAGGGGAACAGAAGTGTCATATTAAATTCCTGTGATGTCACAATAAATCACTGCAAACTGAGTGTCACTAAACAACAGAAACCCATTCTCTCATAGTCTTGGAGGCTGGAGGTCTAGGACCAAGGTCAAAGTTATGTGTTCTGTCGTCACCCCCCCCCACCCCACCCCCACCCTCCCACCCCCCACCCGCACCCCCCCACCCCCCACCCCCACCTTTCTTTCTCTACCACTTTTCCTGGTTTTGGTGATTTCTGACAATCCTTCCATTCTTTGACTTGGAGATGTGTCATTAAAACTTTTCCTCTTTTTGCATAGCATCCTCCTGTGTGCTCCACGTCCAGATGTCCATCTTATAAAGACACTAGTTATATTAGACTTAGGGCCCACTTTAATCCAGTTGAACTTCATCTTGACATGATGTCAACTGGAAAGACCCTATTTTACAAATAAGGTGACATAGGTTCCAGGTTGACATAAAGTTGGGAAACATTATTACCCAGTATACACATCTTAATGACATCAAGGGTAGAGTCTATGTGTTCTAGGGTGTGTGGGTGAAAATGAAGCACATTATGATTATGTTCGACTTGACCCTCAGCTCTGCTATTTATGAGCTATAATTTTAGCCAGTTGTTTAATACTGTTGTGCCTTAATTTTCCCACCTACAAAGTGAAAAGAGAACCTACCTATAGGCTTGTTTTTAGGATCAAAGGAATTGTTGCAAAGAAACCAGTTGGGGAGCTCATTGAGGATGGTGCCCCTGAGCCAGAGGTGACAGAAGGAGAGATGGCAGAGTTGATGATGAGGGTGCCACATCTGTTGGGGTACAAGATACATGGATTGCCTTTTTGTCAACCTCTTTATATTCATATCTCAGCAGTGCGTTCTCTCTGACTGTGATAGTTCATTTTGAGCATCAGCTTGGCTGAGTTAGGAAATGAGTAGGAGTGCAGCGGTGGCACAAGCCTTTAATCCCAGCCCTTGAGAGGCAGAGGCAGGTGGATCTCTGTGAGTTCGAGGCCAGCCTGGTCTACAGAGCGAGTTCCAGGCTACACAGATAAACCCTGTCTCAAAAAACAAAAACAAAAACAAACAAAAAAAGAACTAGAAGAAGAAGGAAATGAGTAGGAGATTAATAAGGTACAAGGTAAGATGTGTGTGTTTGTGATGATATTTCTAGAAACAGTCAGGTCATGAATCCTCTGGTTTAATCAATGGCTGGATCCTTTAAATGAATTCGTATTCTGATGACATTTTGGGGAGGTAGTGAAATGTAGGAAGTAGGACTTGGTTGGAGGAAGTATATCTTGGGGCCATATTCATCCCGGTCCCTTCTTATATCTCCTTTCTCTCTTTTTCCTCAGCTACACACTCCCACCACCATGATTTTCTGCCCAGTGCATCCTTCCCCAGCTTGGTTATTTGTCAGGAGTTTTGTGACAGTAATGGGAAAAGTAATGAACACACCATCTAATACCCAGAACACCTCTCCGCCCCAACACACACACACACACACACACACACACACACACACACACGTGCATGCACACACAGGCACACACAGACACAGCTGCAGACACACACACAGACACACAGGCACAGACACACACACAGGCACACACAGACACACAGGCACACACAGACAGACAGACAGACAGACACACACACACACGAGCATTCACACACAGGCACACACAGACACACAGGCACAGACAGACACACACACACACAGGCACACACAGACACACTGGCACAGACACATACACACAGACACACTGGCACAGACACACACAGACACACAGGCACACACAGGCACACAAGCACAGACAGACACAGAGGCACATACAGACACACACAAAGGCACACACATTTAATAGCATTTGCAGCACACATGCACACACATGTCCCAAGCCATTGTGACATCAGACTGGAGTTAATTTACCAGCAGTCTCTGCACATGCCCCACCTCCAACACAAACCCCTGAGCTGCCCCTCACTCTAAGTTCTCCTTCAAACTCTTGTCCAGGAAACAGTTCAAGCTCCTGCAGTCCCAGTGTGAATCCCTCCTTGCCTTCAGTCAGGACTCTCTGTGCCAAATGGAAGAATCCAGGAGACAAATGCTAGGAGCTGGGGAGTTCATCCTTCTGGTGGCTTACTTAACCATTTTACAGGACCAAATTGGATGCATTTTATCAAATTTGCTTAATGTACCTTAGGGCATGTTTAAAATAATATTTCTCAAACAATGATGCTGAAAATTTGGATTATGAGTCACTTATGATGGACTGTGATTCCCTGTGTATATTACACATACTCAGGATTTCTTTTACAATTTGAATGCCTAACCATGAATTCTTATGAGATTAACATTTTTATCATTATAAAAACCTACTAATCAGCAAAGGAGGCATTCTTTTGCTTTATTCATGTGTGTGTATGTTTTTTTGTTTTTTTTTGTTTTTTTTCAGAGCTGAGGCCCGAACCCAGGGCCTTGCGCTTGCTAGGCAAGCACTCTACCACTGAGCTAAATCCCCAACCCTGTGTGTATGTTTTTTAAAATAGGATTTATTTTTAGAACAGTTTTAGAACCACAGCAAAATCAAATAGGAAGTAGAATATCCATGTACACCCTGCTCTCCAACACCCCCCGACCAGAGTTCATATTAGTTATAATTAATGAACCTGTTTGCACATCATTAGCCCCCAAAGTCCATAGTTTCATTAGGGCTTGCTCTTGATGTAGTTCTATGGGTTTGGACAAGTACATAGAGAATACTGTAGCTTCACTGTCCTCCAAGTTCTCAGTGCTCTGCCTGTTCAGTGCTCCCCCCTCCTCCCTACCTCCTGGAGATTGCGGGTCTTTCATTGCCCCCATCATTCGCCTTTTGCAGAAGGTGATATCCTTGGAATCATGCACATGCAGTCTTTTCAGCTTGGTTTCTTTCACTTAGTATTCAAGTTTCTTTCATGTCTTTCCATGGCTAGCTAGCTAGCTTTTGTATTTTTAGCCCTGCACAATCTGGATGCATCACAGTTCATTCATCAATTCATTCAGGACCTTTATTAGGGACTGTTTTTGGGGAAGAAGGATTTCTTACAGTCAAGGCTTTTACTCCAGTGACCAAGGCCATGTTGTGCTTATATCAATGACCAAAATATGTCTATTACAATGAAATGTCCAGTGTCTTAGTTAGGATTTCTGTTGCGGTGATAAAACACCACGATCAAAATGGAACTTGGGGAGAAAGGGATTTATTTCTCTTACACTTCCAGGTGATGGTCCGTCACTGGGGGATGAGTTAGAGAAATCATTCTCATGAACACCTGCTATGGAAATGGGAGGTTCTTAGAGACCTGGTCTTTCTTTGGGTTCCACATCCTGTGCCTGGCTACTGCAAGGGAAGTAGCTGGATGGCACTGAACAGAACTCCTTTTTGCCACCCATCTTTTCTGTTCTGGGATGTTGTTTCCTAGGAATGCTGCTGTGATACTGTGTGCATTCACTGGCTGCTGCTCCAACCTGGATGCTTATTATGATAATTGAGACTTATGTACCACCTCCTATGATGTGTTTTTCTGAGGTTCTGTCATCCCCACTGGCATTAGCCCAGTCAACTTCACACAAAAGAAGTAGACATTTTCTTTGACTGTTGATTGATGTGAAATTCCCAGCTCACTGTGGATGATACCATTCCTGAGCTGGTGGTCCTGGATGATATAAAAAAGAAGCTGAACAAGCCATGAGGAACAAGTCAGTAAGCAGCATGCCTCTATGACCTCTCATAAGTTCCTGCCTTCTTGAGTTCCGGACCTGACTTCCCAGAATGATGAGCTTCAACGTGTAAGATGAAATAACCCCTTCCTCCCCATGCTGCTTTTGACCATGGTGTTTTATCGCACCATAGAGACTCTAACTAAGACACAGAATCTCTATCTACGGGCCTACAGAGGACTGAGAGTACCTCTCTACCAGTGTGTTCTCTGGTGTCTTCAAAATGACACTTCTTTCAGGACCCTAGAGGTAGGTAGGATATGGTTCTTCTGGCTTTTGATGGTACTATCTAATCTATCATGTCCATTTTGGGAGGAGGTATTTTCAACCTACCCTCCACTGCCTGCTAGAGAATTCAGGCTTTTCCTCCTAACTGGAGGTGGGCCATTGTTATAATGCAACCAGAGTCATTCTTATAGTGCATTCACCCAGTGTCCAAGGGCCACTTAACATGAACTCAGCCAGTGTCCTTGGAGAGTGTCCACATCCATAACCTCGCATCATATTTAGTCTGTGCCATTCCTTGAAGCAGGGTCTTGAAATCCAGTCTCCTAAGCACGGCACAGCCATTGCAATCAGGAACTCTCAATAACTTCCAATGAATGCGCTGGGTCTGCACAAGAATGAGGCTTCAACAGCCAGCCATGGATGGAGGAAGGGCTCAGAAAGCCCTACTCCTCCTCGATGGACTATTTGCTTCTGACAGATTTGAAGACGGGAGGAGTCATTGCCTTTAAGTTGTGTACCCACTGGTGACTCCGACAGGCTTAAATGGATAGTCCCAATCCAGGGGTCCCACAGATGACTCTGGTTAAACTAGACAGGTCACAAAACTGAAAGTCCTAAGTCTAGGAAGGATTGATGAGAGTGAAAATGGTATGAAAAAGGGCTAGGGAAGCTGGGTAGTGGTGGCGCACACCTTTAATCCCAACACTCTGCCCTGAGGCCAAGGCAGGTGGATCTCTGTGAGTTCAAGCCTGGTCTACAGAGTGAGTTCCAGGACAGCCAGGACTAAGCAGAAACACTCTGTCTCCAAAAAAAAAAAAAAAAGAAAAAAAAAGAAAGAAAGAAAAAGAAAAAAAAAGAAAGGCTGGGGAGAATGTAATCAGAATGCATTATTTATATCTATGAAATTGTCAAAGGAATAACTTAATAAAGGAAAATGAGGGTGATTTTCTAGTGGATAAAAATGGCTTTCACATGTGGGGTATACCTAGGGGCTTGTGCAGTGTGGCATCCTTTGTCTTGACATTGAGGGTAGTTAAGTGGTCACATTTATAATGTATTCATTTTTAGAGAAATGTGTTTCACAGTAAAAGGACAAAAATCAGTTAAATTAAACAAAATTAATGTTTTATACATTCCACTTAGACTTTCTCTGGCCACTAAATACAATTCTGTATATAACTCCTTACTTTGTATAAGAATCTGAGAAACTTACTGAGATAGAATTTTATAAGTTTAGTACTACTTTCCCAATACACTTGAATTGTCTGCTTCCAGTTGGTTCTTCTTGGTTATATGCCAGAAGCAAAAATAGGTTCTATGTTTCCACAGCCTGATCTGGCCATTCTGAAACACAATAATTTGTTTTACCAACTTGCAATAACAGTAAAACTATGGAAATCATAAAATTCTAGCAAGTCAGGTGGGATTTTCTACATGCTTCCTGCCAGGCCCCGCAGGACTTGCGTCTTACAACATATATCTATTTATATCTACTTACAAATAAGGACATGGAAGGAGAAAATGGCTAAGAAATTTGCTCCTGTAATGTGGCCCAAAGTAGCAAAGGACTACTCATGTGCTCTAACCATGAGGTGCCATAGACTTACGTCACCCTCTTTAGAAGCAGACAGTGCATACTCAGAACAGTGGACAACCCCTTTTCCATTTCCACTGGAGTCTATTGGCTTTCCGTGGTCCAGAGAAGCTAGGATCCTACTTTTGAAGGGTTCCTATGGCGAAGCTGTTGGGAAGGAAAGGGACCAAAGACTGAAATCTGTATAACCTGTTTCTTCCAGTTACTGGACTTTAACTCAGCTATTCCTGCTCCATGCAGTAGGGGGCGCCTCTTGGCAGTTTTTAAAAAGCCTT
Organism: Peromyscus eremicus; assembly: GCF_949786415.1. Classification (NCBI taxonomy): domain Eukaryota; kingdom Metazoa; phylum Chordata; class Mammalia; order Rodentia; family Cricetidae; genus Peromyscus; species Peromyscus eremicus. The sequence continues at coordinate 24,358,997 of NC_081416.1, forward strand.
TAATGTTGCTGAGGGGGCGTGACCACCAGCTCAAGAAGAAAAGGCAAAAGCAATATTAAAACCCGACTAAGTAGTTTTAAAACTCCCCGAAACTCGGTAAACAGTACAAGAGGTGGTAGAAAAGCAACGAATTAGGTTTCGCGAGTTTTTAAAAGGCAACAACATTTCTGTGGTTTTCCCGAACTGCCTGCAGTTCGTCCCGAATCCACCGTGGTTTCATACGCTGCACAAAATTACTTCTCGTCGCGGTGTCCTCTTTCAGGTCCACATTTTCTGAATTCATAAGCTGTGCCTGCGGCCCTGCGTGGACTCCGAGAGTGTGGATATCAGTTTACACTTGGCCTTCAGCAAATAATCCTCCAGAGCACTCCCACTCCCCACTCCCCACCCCTCCCCGCCCCCTCCGCCCTCCCAGCCCTGGAGAAACCCTCCCCTAGCCTGGAGACATCCTCTCCCAGGGCGGAGGGCCCAGCGCCAGCGCTCGCTCGCGTCTTCTCCGCCGTTTGGCCAAAACTTGGTTTCTCTAAGAGCCATGCTTCGAGTGATTGTGGAATCTGCCACTAACATCCCTAAAACGAAATTTGGGAAACCGGATCCTATCGTTTCTGTCATCTTTAAGGGTAAGGCAACGTTTTCTTCTCTTTCTGAAGCCCTTTTCTGGAAGGCTAGACACTTGGATCTCGTTCTTTTCAAATCAGCCCTTGGCGGATGGTGAAGCCAAGTCTCTCCCTGCTCCCCTGGCGGTTCCAGGCTTACCTGGGCAGGTCAGGATCGATCACTGCTGAGGGCATTTAACTTTATCTATGAGACTCACTGAATGACCAGACGTTTCTGTAAACTCTTGGGAGACCCTCTATTTGCTCCTCTCCTGATTTCAGGTATGGAGGGCTTTGTTGGTTCAAAGTTAGTGTCCATAGATGAGGGTGCATTTTAAGAACTTTCCCTCCTTGTGAGAAATGAGTGATGAGGAAGAGGAGCAATTCATTAACTGCTGGAGGCACCATTACACTATTAACCCGTTCGATGCCGCTTTTACTGTCATGTGGGTTTTCAGTACGTTATGAGGTTACTCTTTGTAATGTTCTGCATCTCCAGGAGTTGGGGGATTTGGTTATGTTCTGTAAGTTTGATATTGCCCACCCCAAAGGAGCTCTGAAGCACGTCTGCAGCTTGGGAGTCTGGCTGTGTGACCTGGGGCAAATGACTTCATCATTCCTCTATGTCTCTGTGCAAAACAAGGGAGGAAGGTTTAGACTGGCTGGTCTTTAAACGGCCTCTTGGAATTCCAAGTAGTTATTTATGACACTAACTATGATTGCGGCCGAGGGGACTGGGACGGGTGGCTGCTAACACAGGATGCTCCCTAACCAGGCAGGGTTAGGTGACCCAGCTTGGGTTGGAGGGCTGGGGTAAACCTGGACTTGGGGGTTTCGTCTGTTTTCCCTTTAGCCTCGCTTCTCGGTGGGGCACCCTGCTGAACCAGAGCTTTGACAGGCAGGCATTTCCTTACCACACCTTGGCGTATTTCCCACCAACCCCAGGAATTTGACAACTTGTCTCTCACAGGTTCTGTGTAGTTTACCCCTTTCTCCACTCTTGTGTCCATTTCTATTTCTCTTCTCAAATCTTCCTTCCCTCCAGAGGGTGAACAAGAAAAGGAAAGACGGGGGTAGGGGGGTGGGGAAGAAAAGGAAAGACACAAAACTCAAAGCTGCTAAATGGCTGTCCAGTTAGAAAGAGGGAAAGGAAGGAAGGAAGGAAGGAAGGAAGGAAGGAAGGAAGGAAGGGGGGGAGGGAGGGAGGGAGGAAGGAAGGGAGGAAGGGAGGAAGGGAGGAAGGGAGGAAGAGGGAGGGAGAGAGGGAGAGAAGGGAGGGAGAGAGGGAGGAAGGAAGGAAAAGAGAAGAGACCTAGGAAACAAAACTGAGACTTTTACAGGACACTGTGGTTTGCAGTTCTTACTCTGGATTATGGGAGTCATATTGAATCCATTTGCATGTAGTACTTAACAAAAATCTGTTTATCTTAAAGCCGTTACACAACACTAAAATAACATGAAGAATTTGTGCCTTTCATCATTGGCATGTAAAAGGGGTCACTTTTGAGGCAAATTGTACAGATTATGGAATGATCCGGAATTGTCACTTAAAAATCTAACTTATCTTGGAAGGATATGCAGTAATGGAAATTTAATTGTCTGAAAATATGTTGATGAGTGAAAATACTCAGTTGAAATAGGGAAACTTTTAAATTGGCAAATGTGGTCTAACCAAACAATCATGTTTCTGATTCCCTTTGGTTGTACAGATTGTGTAGTAAAGTCACTCACTCACTCATTCATTCATTCATTCATTCATTCATCTGACAAAAGAAAGATCATTGAACTCAATGTGGGAACACCTGAACTCTAGGCAAGCATTTCTTCTTTGTGGGGTCTCCCGTTTTTTCGGTCCTGGGGAATCAATCCTGGGGTCTTGCACACACTGCCACTGAGCTGCGTCTCTGTCCTGCACATTGACACCAGCCAGCATTCCTAAGTAACTGATCACCTTGGCTATCCCAGCTCGAACCATCAGGGTCTCAGCTTTCTTGGCTCTGGCATGTAGCAGGATACTCTCTATCTAGCTTTAAGATGCTGTAACTTTCTAGGACCAAGACTTTGATCATCTATCTGCTCTCAGTGAGTTCTGAAAGCCAGTGTCTCAGAAGGTACGGGAAATGCAGTAATGAGTATGATTTCTTCTCTTGCCTTCCCTCTTTCCCAGCAGTCTGAAAACCTCGCTGATGGCAAATTCTTTCCTGCTGTGTATCCAGTTTTGAGCACTGTGTAAAATTAAGTAGGATTAAATCCTGATAGAACTAAGGATCTTACATCGTGGTATCAATGTTCATAAATGACCAGGGGGAAAAACAGCTCTGCCTACTTCCTGTGATGGCAGGAAACATGGCTGATTGAGAGGAGGTCATGGGAATGATGACACTTGTGTGGATACTGTGAGGCTGTGTCCATCAGCTTTCCATCACTGTGACAAGGACAGAGATAGCTATCCAGGAAGAGAGAACATTGCTTTTGACTCAGGGTTTTGGAGATTCAGTCTATAACTGAGCAGATCTACTGCTTTTCAGCCTCCGAGGGAGGATGGAGGGGTCACTTCCTGAAAGGAGTGTGTGGCAGAGCAATCCTGTTCACATCATGGCCAGAAGAAGGGGGAAAGGAAGAAATAAGGGTCTTGAAACCTCTGCGACAACACACCCCAGTGATCTAAATCCTCCTACAAGTTCCCAGCTCTTACAGGTTTTACCACTAGGTTCTGCTACATCGTAAGCTGGACAATAAGCCTTTAACTGCTGGGACTTTGAGGACCACGTCTCTGAACCCCAGCAGAGGCCCTGACTGCTAGCCTGCAGCTACAGGGCTGCTGGGAGCATACATACTAGTCACCAGCTAGCTTGGAGCTGACCTCAGGCCTTGTGTAGCCTTCCACCCGACTGCTGAGTGTCGCTCCGGGCCTCGTATGAACCAGGAAGGATGGCTGTGCTTCTGCTGTTGGAATTTGCATATGCAGGAAGGCAACAGAGATTATGGAGGCAACAGAGCTTATGCCATTTTTCACCTTCTTGGGTTCCAGGAACTAGTTCTAAATTTTAAGCCAGCTTGTCTGAGAGCTACAGGTAGCCATCTGCCTCTAGCTCCTCATAGACAGAGTGTGCAGCGGGGTCCAGCTGGAATTCGACTGTCCAGACCTCTGAAACCTCTGAACTCCAAGACATAACCATTTAGAGATTTGAAGTATGGGCTGGCAAGAAGGCTCAATGGTTAAAAAATGCTTGCTACCAAGACTGGTGGCCTGAGTGCAGTTCTTGGAACCCACGTGGAGAAAAAGAACATACTCCTGTAACTTGTCCTCTGATCACCCCCAACGCGTGCACACACACACACACACACACACACACACACACACACACACAGGCATACACACATTCACACACAGACATATACACACTTACAGACACACATTCCCATACAGACACACATACACACAAACAAAAGAAAAAAATTTAAATTTTAGTCAATATCATATCTTAATTCTTTGAATAACAGCAAAATAAAGTAAAACAAGCCAACACTATAGAAGAGATTATAGAGCTGAAAAGTGAAAGTTCTCACTCAGGCCTTCCTATGGTTTGCACTCTTCCTGGGAATCACTAGTCCGAACAATTTGTTTGTATGAGGCAGGGGCTCATGTAGCCAAGCTCAGCCTGCAAGTCCTGGCTATCTGAGGATGAATGGAAATTTCTAATCCACCTCATCCTCCATCTCCCAAGTGCTGGCGACTTGAGGTTTATGTCATCACATCCGGTTTATTGGTCTGAATAGGTGGGTTTAAATCTCTTATAGCCTCTTGCTGTAGACATGCAAATTGCTCCAGTCTTGTGAGCATGCACACTCCTGAAGGGCTGATACTGTGGGGGTTTTTTTGTTTTGTTTTGTTTGTTGGCCTGTAGTCTTTTAAAGGTCATTTTGTTAGACGGATGTTACCATATACTTTCATTTTCCCTCTGACTCATCCCTCGCTTCTGTGTGAAAGAATTCTCTTGAAAATGTTGGTGGAGAGAAGTCTTCCTTGTATACTCTTCCGCTGGTGTGCCTTTACAACTTGGCAGCGTTTTATTCCGAGCACCACCCTGCCCCTGGGAAACAAGGCTGCCACAGTAGCAGCGTTCCTATCCTGTCCTTACGACAGGGTTGTTTTGCCCCCAAGTTTTCTGTCTTCTCGCCACTTGCGGAACTTTTCCTTGTGGGATGTCTACTGCCACGTCCAGATGTCCACTTGGTAATTGTTGAGTTAGTCTATAGTTTTCTGCATTCTTATTTCCCTTGAACCTGTTCTAGTGTGTAAGGCCAGACATTTTGAGTGCCTCTTCCAATTAGCACATCCAACTTTGAAATCTTCCTCCCCATTTTTTGTTTTGTTTTGTTGTTGAGCCAGGGTCTCACTATGTAGCTTTGTCTGTCCTGGACTCACTATGTAGCTCTGGCTGTCCTGGACTCACTATGTAGACCAGGCTGACCTCAAACTGACAGAGATCTGCCTGTCTCTGCCTCCCAAGTGCTGGGATTAAAGACATGTGCCACTATGCACAGCCCCAACTTTGAAAACTTAAGAAAATCACTTCCTCTCCTTAAGAATCTTTGGGGGTAGGGGCAGGGACCAGTAGTGGCCTCTCTGGAAGGAATAAATCTGCAGAGATCCCCATGGCCTGTGAGTTTTCTGATAGTGACTTACCTGCTCTCATTTACCTATACCCGCTGGCCCCACTTGCCTGTTTCTTAGAAGAACCACTTTGTTATTTGAAATTACTACTTGAAACTTTATTATAAAATACTTGCATGTGAAAAGCATCACACACTAAAATTAACCAGACAGGAAGTCTATGCATCTCAATGAATTTCACTGTACAGTTACAATAGCCAATCAAATAGCTTTATAATAATAAAAATAAATAAATGCAATGATGAGCCAAAATCAAATGAAAAAGAAATTACTATCTGAAATTTGTTATTTGATTTTTATTTTAATTTGGGGGTATTAATATAGAATGTGTGTGTGTGTGTGTGTGTGTGTGTGTGTGTGTGTGATTTCCTGCAGCAAGTTTTCTATTTTCAAGTGTAATTTATTTTTCTGTGACACAGTAATGGTTTATATTTATGAGGTACAGTGCAGCATTGCAGTACAGTGCAATACACCACACTGCTGAGCATGTGGTACATGGCTGCGCTCCCAGAGCTCAGGAGGTAGAGTTAGGAAGATTGAAAGTTTGAATTCAAAGCCAGATTGGGGAACACAGTAAGCATGTGGTGTGTACGTGTGTGTGTGTGTGTGTGTGTGTGTGTGTGTGTACGTGTGTGTGTGTGTGTGTGTGTGTGTGTGTGTGTGTGTGTGTAAAATGATCAGATGAAAGCAAATTGACATATTACTACCTCAAGATTTTTTATTTCCATTTTGGAAACATCCAAAATCCCAAGATACTTCCCATCCTTCTTTTCTTTTTTTCTTTTTCTTTTTGTGTGTATGTATCTGTATGTGTGTGATGTGTGTGTACGGTGTGCATGCCGGAGGCACATGTATGGAGGTCAGAGGTCAGCCTTGAGTGGCTCTTGTCATCTGTTGAGGCAAGTCTCTTGTTTGTCGGTGGCACACAAGTTTCTGGGGAGTCTCCTGACTCCTCTGTAAGAGAGTTGGAATGATAGAATCATGCTGTGGACGACTTTATATAGGCTTTGGAGATTTGAACTCAGATCCTTGCCCTTGCTTAGCAAGCACTTTACCCACTGGGCCATCCCCCCACTGTCCAGAGTTAATTTTTCAAAGAATTTTTAGATGAACTTTAAAAAGCTGTGAGATTCCACTAAGAATGGTGAGATGTGATGGGTGAAGGTCTCGCAGGGTTCATTCGCTGTAGCCTGTGAAGATGAGGTGCTCATATAGAACCTTGATGCACCGGTGGTACATTACAGAGTCTGGAAGCTTCCTCCCAGCTAATGATGGTCCTGGAACATGGGTACTTCAGTAGAACCATGGTTTTGTATTGACAAATACTCAGGAAGGCCAAACTGTTTAATCTACTGAGTCATTCTCCTCACTTCCGGGAGAAAAGGGCTTGGACACTCACCATTGAAGGATGGTGGCCCCACCCTGCTGAAGCATGGGGACTGTACATTTCCCAAAGGCACATTCTTTGGCTCTCAGTCATTTACAAAACCACAGTTGCCCTGTAGAAATGAATTAACATGCCGTATTTTCCTTCCCCCTCCACAACACAGCTCACCCCTATGCCCTCCGCAGGGGCACTGGCTCTTTTCTGATCATTGGTTTCTTCCTGCCCCTGGGATTTCTAAGCCCTGTCCCAGTGACATGGTGTCTTTATACCTTTGCCAACACCTGACACATTGCTTTGGAGTATGCTTTCTCAGTGTTGACCATTGAAAGCAAAGAGCTGGCGGAAGATTAGACACTTCTTGGAGGAATGAAGCCTTTGCTTGTTAATCCTGAAGGGGCCATGGCAATTGGCTCATCTTCCTTTGTTCAGGAAGAATGACAGCAAAAATCCACTCAGGGGCTCAGTGGATGGGTCTAGGTAAAGAGCTACTGCTCCACACATTCCTGAACACCGAGCACAGCCGCTTTACAGCACCCGCTATCCAGAAAAATTTGCATGTTTGCATTCTTATACTTGGGAAGGACTATGAGAAGCTGCTGGTTTTCATGCTGAAAATCTGTATGAGAAACATGCACTGGTCTACAGCACAAATGCTACCTAGAACACTCTGGTGTGACAATAGTCACCTTTTGACTTCATGGCTTCCACTGAACAGCTGCTCTGTTGAATGGCAGTGTACTTTGAGCACAGTTCTCACAGAAATAGCTGTGGGACACCTGTCACCTTGAGCCTTTATCAACTAACTTCTAATAGGCCATTGCAGAGCCAAGGCCCTGGGCTCTAGAGCCAGGGAGGCCTGAATGAGAATTCTAATTGCTACTTCTTATGTCCTAATTGCTCACGAGCAAATGAAACATCTTCAGTGTTTTAAATAATACTCAGTGTTGGTTAGTTTCTAATCAACTTGACACAAACTGGAGTCACCTGGGGAGAAGGAGCCTCAACTGAGAAGCTGCCTGCCTCAGACTGGCCTATAGGCAAGGCTGTGGGGGCATTTTCTTGATTAGTGATTGATAGCCTAGTCCACTGTGGGTGGTGCCATCCCTAGGCAGACGGTCCTGAGTTATATTAGAAAACAAGCCCAGCAAGGATGGTGAGCAAGCCGGTAATTAACGCTCCTTCATGGTCTCTGCTTCAATTCCTATCTGCAGGTTCCTGCCTTGGCTTACCTTTATGACCATTTGGGATCAGAACATGACAGTCAAATACACTTTCTTCCCTTAAGTTGTTTTTGGTCCTGGCATGTTTATCACAGCACCAGAAAAGAGAAGTAGGATAACCGTTACTTGTGGATCAGGTGGAAAAGCAGAAGGCCTTGCACATAGGAATTCTAAATTTCTCTCCAGTTTGACAAGTCGCTTTTATGGAGTCCTACAGTGCACCAGACAGTGTAAAGAGCCAGAGTGAAAAACAGATTGAACATGATCTATTCTTCTAGACCTAGGAAACCAACTAATTAGGACATTAGAATGAGATTCAAACTAAAATAAGCATGGGAAATTTTCAATTTAAGAGTGAAAAGAGGCCAGATTTGGTGATGTATGCTTGTAACCCAGACCTGAGAAACATATGCGAGAGGATCAGTGTAAGTTCAAGGCCAGCCTGGTCTACATAGCCAGTTCCAGACCAGGCATATATAGGGAGGCCTTGTCTCAAAAATCGAACCAAACCAACCAACCAAGCAAACAAACAAACAAAAAGAGTAAATAGAAAATTGAAAGCTTTTAGAAGAAGGTGTTGACATTTAATTTGGTCTTAAAGGATAAGTAGAAGTTAGGAGGCAGCTGGACAGGGTTTACATCTTAGTGCCTGGGAAGCTGAGACAGGAGCATTACAAGTTTAAGGCCTGGCTGGGCTGCATAGTGAGATTCTATGAATGGAGAAGGAGAGAGGGAGAGAGGGAGGGACAGAGGGACGAAGGGACGGAGAGAAGACAAAGAGGATATTCCAGGCTTTGAAGCAATCACAAAGGACAGTGGAATTGTGGGTTTATGTGGTGAGATTAACAGTAGTCTGATGAGGAAATTGTGATTCATTGGTATCTCTGTGAATGGCATCCTCAGTAGTCTGGGAGATTGTTTAGGTTCATTGAGTGCCCTGGGAAGCATTGGCTCAGAGGGACCTCCTTCAGGCTGCCATTAGAAGGGAAGAGCTAATGAAAGGTACTAAGGAAGCAGCCTGATTGATCCAAATGAGCGAGGAAACCACACCTAGCAGACTTCTTGCACTTCACTGGAATGGAACACCAGACTGCCCTGTGTCCAGTTGGAGTGTTTACCCTGTGGGTGAGCACAGAGTGGGTGGAGTGGCTCTGTAAGAGACCATCATGAGGGAGGCAGCCAGAGACTACAGCTTAGAATGTGAAAGTGATATTTGAGAACAAACATAGTGGCCTCCCAAAGGTCAAATGGGGAGCATTTCCTCAGCCAAGCTGAGATGTGGGTAGATGTGGGTCTCATTCACTTCTTTCCCTGCATCCCTGTCAAACCTGGAAGGGTAAAGTGTCACAGTCAGGAGTCTTCTACAAGGAGCAGAAGCCTATTCCAGCTTGTGCAAGGAAACTGTGGAGGTTTCTAAAGCCACAGAAAAATCTTACAGAGTACAGATTATGGGCTTCCCCGGAGCCAGGCTCATGTCAGCCAAGGACCATTTGCACTTGTGTTCTCTCTCTCTTCCCTCCCCTCTGTCCCCCAAGTGACACCGGGAGAGAGTGATTCCAGCTGGCTCAGTTGTTGTAGGTTGGTTCACCCCAGTCAGCTGTGGCCAAAGAGTGCAGCATCCCAGGACTTACAAAGCAGGTATACCAGATGTATGGACTGCAGTGTGAGACCTAAAGACCCAGAAGTTGAACCACTCACACAAAGCAGGTATACCAGATGTATGGACTGCAGTGTGAGACCTAAAGACCTAGAAGTTGAACCACTCACACAAAGCAGGTATACCAGATGTATCGACTGCAGTGTGAGACCTAAAGACCTAGAAGTTGAACCACTTGGCTCATCTCCCTTCACCTCTGGGAACTAGACTGGTTTTCAGTCAATCACTTGACCCAACACCCTATATAAAGAGCCCCTTATTTCTATGTGGAAAGGGATGGTCTTTGGACTAGGGAGGTTAAGTTTCACTCCTGGTTTTATTACTAGGAGGTGAATATCTTTGGGCAACTGAATTTCTAGCCTTCATTTCCCCATCTATAAAATGTTAGGGAAAATGTTCCCCTCCTAGGGTGTTATAAGGAGTAGTAAGTGGTAAAATATCTAAAGTACTTTCAAGAGTTCATACCTTCCCTCTCTTGTGACCTCCCTGGGGGTGGGGGTGGGGAGGAGATGCCCAGAATCCTGGGGGACACTTCTCAGGGATAGCCCAGGCTTAGTTGCTCAGAATAAGTGGGATTCTCTTTAGCTATGACTGCACCAGAATCTTAAGGCAGAGCCTATGTCTGATTTATTGGTGAGAGTGTCCCAGGGCCTCTCTTAGGCACAAGGTTAAGTTCTTTGTTTTTAGTTGTGGTGAAAGACATATAACATTTATCATCTCAACATTTTAAAGCACACAGTTCTGTTATTAAATATTCATGATGTTGCTCTTACCTTTAGGCTACGGTGAATAATGCCGCAATGAACAGTGGTATGCAAATATAGGCCTATGTGCATTTTAGGGGCTAGGAACTCAGAGTTGGAATTACTGGACCCCACCATCGTTTTGTTTCCAGTTTACGGCTGTGTTCCACAGCAGCTGCTCTACTGGCAGTGCATGGAGTCTCTGTTATTGTCTCAGCTTCACGGACAACACTTTTTCAGCTTTTCGAGAATAGCTGTCTCAGTGAATGGACCATGTAGGTTAACAGCACCTCCCCTTGGAGTGAACATTCAGTTCATTTGCCTCATTAGCACAATAGCAATGGCTACAGTGTCACTGATTGCTGAGGTTGTGTGGCCAGAGTTGTTCTGGGAGCCAAAGCAAAGTTGAAGGCACTTGGGACACAGCTTTGGTCCTCTGCATACAGGTCTGTTTTGGTCCGGGCTCCTCACCTGGTGCTGAAAGCAAGGGTCACTCTGCTCTTCCCACAAATGTATGTTGGGAGATCAGATTATCATCGTCCTTAAATGGTCTTGAAATCCTCTCCTCACCCGCTACACTCTCTGGCAGCACCCACTGACTGACAGGTGCGTTCTGCATTTGCTGGACTGTAAGCTTTCTGTCTGCACCCTCCCTTAGACAGTACACACAGTGAACACAGTACTGGGTCTCTTTCTCTAGAAGCTAGCTGGGTGCCTGGCAGACAGGTAAGAGGAAACAAGTAATAATTGACTTAATGACCTTGTCTGTTCTCACTCTTCTGGACCAGGGAGTCACAGACCACAGGGGCTGAATGGGAGCAGACCTCTGTCCCTATAACTATACATTTTGAATGTTTGGGACTTTGAGGGGTTTTACAGGCTGATTGGGATCCATGAGGCTGTGCCTCAAAGAAAACTGAAAGGCAGGATGCATAAGAGTACTCCTGACCTGGCCCTAGAGCCTTTACTTGTTTTATTTGAGACAGGATTTCTCTGTGTGACAGTTCTGGGACTCATTATGTAGACCAGGCTGGCCTTGAACTCACAGTGACCCACCTGCCTCTGCTTCCTGAGTGCTGGGATTAAAGGCCTGTGACACTATGCCCATCTTATGAGTCGCAAGAACCTCTCCGAGTCTCAGTTTCCCCAGCTGTTCTAAGATCTTGATCTATAAAAATAGAACAAGATGGTGTGTCTCAGGTGTCTGGACTTAAAAGGATGTTTATCCGCACTCTACTCTTGAAGTCTGGCTCTCTTTGGAAAAGCTAGTGAACTAAGTTAGGGACTAAAGAAACAGGAAGTTTGTGAGTCAAGTGAGGACAACCGGCCCGAGCTGGAAGCTCTCCTCTAGAAGGCCAAGCTGAGTCTTGAGAGGTTTTCACACCGTGGTAAAATGACCAGTCAGTGTGCTGAAAGCAGAATATTTTGTCAATTTTTTTTCTTTTTTTTTCGAGACAGGGTTTCTCTGAGTAGCTTTGCGCCTTTCCTGGAACTCACTTGGTAGCCCAGGCTGGCCTCGAACTCACAGAGATCCGCCTGGCTCTGCCTCCCAAGTGCTGGGATTAAAGGCGTGCACCGCCGCCGCCGCCGCCGCCGCCGCCGCCGCTGCCGCCGCCGCCGCCACCACCACCACCCGGCTATTTTGTCAATTTTTAAAATGTCATTCAGCAGTCATTTTCTGTGAACCTACTGTGTGCTCCATTATCTTGAGACACGCTGTCCAATAGAGCTTCCTAAGATGTGGAACTAGTCGACCAAGATCTGCCTTGTGGGATAGGAAGCCACTAGCCACATGGGGTTGCCATTCACCAAAATGCAGCCACTGTGACCAAGGGATTCAAATTTTAATATTAATTCCAACTAACTTAAGTGTACCTAACTGCGTGGGTTACTGATGGCCTATAGGACAGCACAGCTAGCGGTAGATGGCCACAGTGGCTGAGAGTCCATACCATCCACTTATTCATAGTTGCTAGCACCTCCAGATCCCAGAGGCCTCATCTGTCAAACGGTGAGTGTAATAGTCACTACCCCATGCAGTGCAGGTGTGAGGATTCACACGCAGGCAGAAAGAGCAGAGGCTGGCTGCTAGTCTTCTGGAGGCTTGGATAGGTGGCCAGCCTGAGGGATCATCTCATGTCATGACCGCGCCTTACTCGGTGCTCCTGCGCGCCTCCAGTGCACGCCTCCAGTGCGCACCCCCAGTGCGTGCATTATTGAATCCTCATTGTTTTCTTAGGGAAGTCTTTCATCTTTATATATTGCATGCAGGGAACTTGGGCAGAGGCAGGGCTGGGTTTAATTGGATTCCAGATTGTCCCTGGGCTCTGATGGAACTCAGTGTCGATGAGGAGACAGAACATAGTTGGGCCCTGACACCAAGTCGAATTAATACTTTGGTTCCCCTCTACAAGGATGGGGTTGTTCAGTATGTTCGGGTCATTTGGATCTAGTAGAAAGCAGGAGAAAGTTTACAAGAACAAAAGGGTTTTTTTTGTTTTCTTTTGTTTTTGAAAGAGAGAGAAGGAACAAAACCTAGTTCCCCTGGCTGAGCTTTGCCACAGGTAATGCAAACACTTATGGCAGGCTGTGTGACTCAGAGGCCCAGAGGTGACATAGTTTAACAGTGAATCAAATCCACTGATAATCAAGATCAGACTGTTTTATTAGCAGGAACTAAGGTCTAACTTATTATACACCAAGTTTTTTTCTTTTTCTCATATTTAACTGGCAGGGTGAGGCCTCATTTCATTTCACCACAGATTTCTATTTTTTGTTTGTTTTTATACCTACACCATCTTTTTCATCCCAGTAGCACTCACTGTGTATGAATTAGGAAAGCAGTTCTGCTATCTTTCTCTTCCTTCCTTCCTTCCTTCCTTCCTTCCTTCCTTCCTTCCTCCCTTTCTCTCTGTCTCTGTCTCTGTCTCTGTCTCTGTCTCTGTCTCTCTCTCTCTCTCTCTCTCTCATATTTTTAATTTTTTGGTTTTTTTCCAGAAGAGTTTCTCTGTATAATAGCCCTGGCTGTCCTGGAACTCACTCTGTAGACCAGGCTAGCCTCAAACTCACAGAGATCTGCCTGCCTCTGCCTCCTGAGTGCTGGGATTAAAGGCATGTGCCACCACTCCTGGCCTGCTATCTTTTAGTAAACATTGTAAAAGTTGTGTTTCTGCTCATCCTTCCTCACTGCCTGGGCCCTCCCTGTCTCTCCCTCTCTCTCTCCCTTGGTGGCTTCTGCTTGGGCCTTACAAACATGAATTATTCAGTAACTATGGGTGAGGGCTGCCCATATGGGTGAGGCATCACCCCAGCTCTTCGGAGAATGGGGAGCAAGCTAGGTTTATACCCTGCCCACAGGCAGCCTATAGGCTGTGCTGAAGCAGAGCCGAGTTTGATCAATCAAATGTTTTAAGCCTAGAAAGTTTTGATGATGAGAGCTTGGCGACTGTTATGGACTCTGTAACAGTTTCACATCTATTAACTTCATTAATTTATTTTATCACTGAAAATATAGTCTTTTTTTGTTTGTCTGTTTGGTTGGTTGGTTTTGGTTTTGGTTTTTGAAGACAGAGTTTCTCTGTATAGCCCTGACTGTCCTGTCCTATAGACCAGACTAGCCCCAAACTCACAGAGATTCACAGATTTCTCTGTCCTCCCAAGTGCTGGGATTATAGGTGTGTGCTGCCCACCACCACCACCTGGCTGTAAAGTCTTGAAGGGGTGTTTGTGTATGTTGTATGCCTGTTTGTGCATAGGTATGTGCATGTAGGTGTGCTTGACGAGCGTGTAGAGGTCAAAGGAGGACCTGAGCATCTTCTAATGCTCTCTACCTTATTCCTTTGAGACAGGGTCTCTCATTGAACCTTGAAGTTTTTAGGCTAGGCTAGACAGGAAACCACCACGCCTTTCTGGTCTTCCTATTTTACAATCCCTATTAATAGGGTTACAGGTACATGCAGGCACATCCAGTTTTTTTGTTTGTTTTTGTTTTTTTGTTTTTTGAGACAGGGTTTCTCTGTGTGGCTTTGCACCTTTCCTGGAACTGGCTTTGTAGACCAGGCTGGCCTCGAACTCACAGAGATCCGCCTGCCTCTGCCTCCCAAGTGCTGGGATTAAAGGCGTGCGCCACCACTGCTAGGCCACATCCAGTTTTTAAGATGCAAATTCAAGTCCTCATGTTTGCTCAGCAAGGGCTCCCCCACCCCCACCCACCCCCAGCCTTCTCTTCAGTCCAGAAATGAAATCTTCTAGAGCTGGAGAAACTGTTTTGGATAGAGTGGGTTAAGTATCCAGGCGAAAGTCTCACAGCAGGTTCCAGGTGGAGCTGGGAAGAACAGTACCCTACCCTCTGCTGAGGCTGTTACATTGTTTCTCCGCTCCCCCCCCCCCCCTGCTTCCCCAGACAGGGTTTCTCTGTGTAGTTTTGGTGCCTGTCCTAGATCTTGCTCTGTAGACCAGGCTGGCCTTGAACTCAGAAAGATCTGCCTGGTTCTGCCTCCTGAGTGCTGAGATTAAAGGCGTGCGCCACCACTGCTCGGTCTTACATTGTTTCTTATGCAGAGCTGAGTGTTATCTCAGCCATGTCTGCCCTGGCTGACACTCTCCTACCCACCACACTTTGGACACACTCTATTTCTTCCAAAGGAGTGCTGTAATGTAGTGTTTTTGTTGCTGTTTTTAAAACATTGTCTCACTATGCAACCCTGGCTGTCCTGGAACTTTCTACGTAGACCAGGTTGGCCTCGAACTCACAGAGATCTCCCTGCCTTCATCTTCCGAGTTTCTGGGATCAAAAGTGTGAACCACCACGCCTGGCTCCAAGCTCTTCCTTTTCTACCACTACATTTCCTTGGGAAATTCAGCCCTTGGGTTTCTTACCCTACTGGGGTCAGAGCTTGGGCACTGGGGCCTTTGGTCTGGACACTTCTGACCTCCAAGGCTTTGTCGGAGACTCCTGATGCTATCTCTGTGAGTGGCATGGCTTGGAGGAGAAGCCCTTCCCCAAACACAATGTCCAAAGTCATTTCATGGACTTGGTCTTATTTGTGGTTGACAGCCCCCGGGGGCTGCTGGGGCAGATTATATCTGTTCTGTAAGTGAGGAGGGTGTGTGCCTCAGCGAGACTGGGGAGAGCAGAGCTGTGTAGCCGGGAAGAGGAAGAGGAGGAACAGAACGTGGGCTTACATCTGGGGTCATAGCCTGGGCGTGACCTCTCTTCCTCAGCTCAGTGCACAGCCAGTTCTCTGTGCGCATCGAATCTCTCCCTTTAAGTCTTCCCTCTGTTCCTTCCTAGGCTCCGCTGGCAGTGAGCAGCCCACCTCCACCCCTGACTCCTTGCCTTTCCTCAGATCTGCAGCTAACAACCAGCCAGCTTATTCAGGAGCTGGAGGCCAGAGCCAACCGCAGCGTAGGAAGGAGAGCTGAGAATGTATTGAGTTGTTGGCAATGATGAAGCCCTCCTCAAAGAGATAAGATTAATTGTGAGATGAGAGATTGTCTACTGTAGAACATGGAGTCTGAGGCTCGGGGCAAATTCGGTCATTTTTTTTTTCCCCCTCCGAGGAGTAACAGGATCTGATTATCACAATTTCTACTCTGCTTTGCTTTTGCTTTCAAAATTCTCTTCTGGGGTTATTTGACTTCCTCTTGATACCATGTCTTGGGTAGGGACTGGCAGATTGAAGCAATTACTAATTCTGATTCACAGAAACTTCCCATTTTTGTTCTTTCATTTGCTCTTTGTTGCCTCCAAGCCTGGCAGGCTTTATTTTTTTTTGGGGGGGGGGGACAGGATTTCTCTGTGTAGTTTTGGTGTCTGTCCTGGATCTCACTCTGTAGCCCAGGCTGGCCTCGAACTCACAGAGATCCGCCTGGCTCTGCAGTGCTGGGATTAAAGGCGTGCGCCACCACTGCCCGGCTTTTAAATCCTCCCTTTTACAGTGGTTCTGGGCCCCCTTAAGATTCATGTCCTCAGCTGGGCTGGGTGAGAATTTGCCACAGAACAGCCTAGATGTTAATTTAACTCTCGAGCAGATTGTGTCTCAGAATCAGAGGGACTGAGAGGCTTAGGAGCGGAAACTCCTGCATTAAAATTCTATCTTTGTTTTTTTAGTAGCAGGTGACCCTGGACAAACTAATTTTATTTTGTCTTAAAATGAAGGTAATGAGAATAGATTAGGCAGGGTATGTGTGTGGTGTGTGTGTATGTATGTGTGTGTGTGAGAGAGAGAGAGAGACACACACACAGAGAAAGAGACAGAGAGACAGAGACAGAGAGAATTGATGTCGTGCTTACTTAGCATACAGGAGGCCCTGGGTACAATTTTTGAATAAAGGCATACATATAATCCCAGAATGTAGCCTGAGGCAGGCAAACTATGTATCGAGTTTGTGGCCAGCCTGGGATATGTGAGACCCTGAATCAAAAATTAAAATTAAAATAAAAAAAGAGCAGGTAACCTCTAGCCAGCCCTAACAAGTGTCTGGCAGATATAAATCCTGTATGTGGAAGCTAGTGCTCCCTAATGTTAGATACCAGGACTTCTTAGTGGAGACGTCTAGATAGAGTAGGGAGGAGCAGGTCATGTGGCTGGGAAGTCCTGAGAAAGACATGGTTGCTGGGCTCCTCTGCCTACAGGGACATCTCAAAGCTCTGGCTTAGAAATAGGGCTGACATAGGGTCCTGCTCTTCCCCCTGAAGGAAGCCTGGGACAAGTCTGTTAACATCGCCTGCTTCCATTCCTTCATCTATAAAATGGGCACGCTGGTACCCCAGTAGTAAGGTTAGGCATGGGTATAATTAAAGTGCCCATACACCTGCCAGTGGGGCTGGATACCATTCTCCGGGTTGGCTCTAAGCGGGGGTTTGTGAGTCTTTCAGACTGCCAGGGTTCAGCCGGGTGGTGGTGGCGCACGCCTTTAATCCCAGCACTTGGGAGGCAGAGCCAGGCAGATCTCTGTGAGTTCGAGGCCAGCCTGGGCTACCAAGTGAGTTCCAGGAAAGGCGCAAAGCTACACAGAGAAACCCTGTCTCGAAAAAAACAAAAACAAAACAAAAAACAAAAAAAAAAACAAAAAAACAAACAGACTGCCAGGGTTCACTGCAAGTCCCTTGGAGGACTAGTGTTTTATTTCAGGAGCTCACAACCCGGAAGGACGTCTCAGAGGCCAATGGGGCATTGGGCTGCAGCCGGAGGAGCGGGAACCCAGCCTGCTTTGGCCTGGGGCATTCCTGTGTCTGTGATCGGCTGTCTCAGAAATGCACAAAGCCCATTCTCTTTGTATCATGGTTGCGGTTTGGCCCCAGTGCCTTTTCCTTGAACTTGTTTGGCAACATCTTTCTGAAGCGT
The DNA here is from genome assembly GCF_949786415.1 of Peromyscus eremicus. NCBI lineage: Eukaryota > Metazoa > Chordata > Mammalia > Rodentia > Cricetidae > Peromyscus > Peromyscus eremicus. Next base: position 24,376,627 of record NC_081416.1, read on the forward strand.
TGGAGCAGCCAGGGTTGGAATGAAACAGTCAGACATGCCTCCAGAGAGTTCTCCTGGGTGTCTTGCCAGGACTCCCTTTAACTCCTGGGGACTGAGAAGTCTCCTCTCGCCCCTCCTCCCACAGACAGCTCTGGCCCCTGGTCCTTGTGGAATTGCCCTATCCTTGCAGTTGCCAGGCTGACTGACAATCAGGACAGTCACTGCCCATGTACCAGCCGCCCTAGGTGGCCACTGAAATCTGGAATGGAGCTATGAAAGAATTATTCCACCAGTGCTGTCCCTTGCTTCACTGGGCACTTCCTGTCCCTTGGGGCTCTGGGGCTTGGGCACGCCCTAGGGAAGGCAAAATGGGGTTCTGCCCTGGTACTTAATGAGAAACACTCTAATGGCTGCTGTTTGCTCAGTGCTTTGTGGTTGATATATTGTGTACCCCAATAAACTTATCTGGCGGTCAGAGAACAGAACGGCCACTATATTAAACATAGAGGTTAGGCAGTGGTAGCACACGCCTTTAATCCTAGCACTCAGGAGGCAGAGATCCAGCTGGATCTCTGTGAGTTCAAAGCCACACTGGGAACAGCCAGGCATGGTGACTCACACCTTTAATCTCAGAAAGTGATGGCAGGAAGCAGAAAGGTATATAAGGCGTGAGGACCAGGAACTAGAGTCTATTAAGCTTTTAGGCTTTTAGCAGCAGTTCAGCTGAGATTTATTTGGATGAGGACACAGAAGTTTTCAGTCTGAGGAAACAAAGCAGCCGAGGAATTAGCCAGGTGAGGTTGGCTGTGGCTTGTTCTGTTTCTCTGATCTTCTAGCGTTCACCCCAATATCTAGTTCCAGGTTTGTTTTTATTAATACGACTTTTTAAGATTCCTGCTACAGTGCTTAGACTCAGTACTGCAGACTTGGTGTTCATGCTCTCTTTTGATCATTAAGGCAACCCTGCTCATCACACTCATGCACACCCAACAAGTCCAGTCACGCAAATCATGGAGAAGCTACTCAGTAACAACACTCTGGGGGACACCTGAAAAACAGTGTTAGTATTTTACAGTCGTGACCTTCAAGGAGTCCTTTTTTTAAAAAGGTAATTTAAGAGGTTATTTTGTTCCTTTTTTAAAAAAAATTTATCTTTCTCTCATAAAATACATCCCAAGCATATCCTCCCCTCTCTCCACTCCTCCCATTCCCCACCTTCCCCCCACCAACCTTCTCTCTAGGAGTCATATTCTTTAAGATTGATTTTTATTATTTGTATGCATCTGTGTGCATGTGTGCATGCATATGTGTGTGTATGTGTGTGTGTGTGTGTGTGTGTGTGTGTGTGTGTGTGTGTGTATCTGTGTCTATACACATGAAGGCTAGTGTCTGCAGAGGCTGGAGGTGTTAGATCCTGAGAACTGGAGTTACATGTGGCTGTGTGCTGTCTGACGTGGGTGCTGGGAATGAAACTCAGATTCTCTGAAAGAGCAGTAAACACTCTTAACTGATGAGCTGTCGTTCCAACCCCAAGGAGCCACATTCCTACGTTGATCCTTCACCTTTGGAAGGATCTGTCCTTCCAAACTGTCCTGTGTGTTTTAACCACAAGGTTGAGATTCCAGGTCCACCATTTGCTTGCTGTGTGACTTCTGATAATGGGTGATCATCACAAGACTCACCATTGAGAACTGCTAAGATGAAATCAGATAATTCATTGGAAAGGGTGGGAATAATGGCCACTTCTGAAAACTTAATCATTGTTAGCCATGTTTAAAGGCTTAGATGTTCTGGGACATTTTTTTTTTTTTAGCAAGATAGGGCAAGATATGTGGCTGTTCATTTCTCAGAAGAAAGGGCGTGGGAACCTGGAAACTTAATGGGAGGACAAGTTTAGATTCAGGGCCAAACCTAAGGTCTTTTTCTTTCTTTTCTTCTCTGTATGTGTGTATGTGTGTGTTTGCCTGAGTATCTGTATGTTTGTGTAGTGTGTGTGTGTGTGTGTGTGTGTGTGTGTGTGTGTGTGTTAACTGATGAGGCCAGAAGAGAGTACCAGACCCCCTAGAACTGGAGTTACAGATGGTTGTGGGTGCTGGGAACAGAGCCCTGATCATCTTCAAGAGCAGCAAGTCTTAACCACTGAGCCATCTCTCCAACCCCATCATTCTTTTGTCGTTGTTTGTGAGAAAGGGCCTCATGTAGCTTAGGCTGGTCTTGAACTTGCTCTGTAGCCAAAGGTGACTTTCAACTTTTGATCCTTGTGCCTCCACCTCCTGAGTACTGAGATGACAAACACGAATCACCATGCTTGGTTTATACAGCACCAGATCAAACCTAGGGCCTCAAGGAACTCAAGACAACACCTCAACACTACAAAGTCTACTAGGAAGAGTTGGCCGGCAACTGTCCTTTCCCTGCAGGGGGCTTTAGGGTTACCAAGATGTGTGTTTGGAAATGTTTTAAAACCTTTTACCATTGTAGATGTTATTATTAAGAACAATGGCTGTCATTAGTTAACTAAGTCGGGTTCTCTGTAAAAACAATAGGTGATGGGGATGTATGAGTGAGTGTGTGTGTGTGAGTGTGTGTGTGTGTGTGTGTGTGTAGGAAGACAGGGGCAGAGAAAGAGACATGTTTTGCACAATCACATACCTATGTGATTGTGTACTTGCAGATCTGAATTTTGACATAGGGTGACAGTGTTGTCTGAAGACTGAAGTTTTGGGGATGTGTCTGGAAACTTATATCCAGAGCTTCTATTATATCTTGAGGTAGAATTTCTTCTCTGGAGAACTTCAGATTTACTTTTTGGATTTCAAAGTGTTTAGATGAGGACCATGTCCATGATGAAGGGTGTGATGGTGAATACCAACTGTAACTTGATTGAATCTAGAAGCATGAGGGAGACAAGCCTGGAGAGGTCTGTGAGGGATTTCCTAGACTGGGGTAATCGAGAAAAGAACACTCAAACTCAATGTGGATGGTGTTATTCCAGAGCTGAGGTTCCAGAATGAATATAAAGGAAAAAAGAGCCAAGCACCAGCGTCCATTTTCTCTGCCTCCTGAGCGCAGGAGCAGTGTGACCAGCCACCTCAAGCTCTGGCTGCCATGACGGACTGTCTCTGGACTGTACACCAAAGGGACCTCTTCAGTGGCTTTCGTTGGGTACATTGTCACAGCCACAAAGAAGTAACTAAGAGAGAAAGTAAATCTCTATTCTGATCCAACTGACTGTAAAACGTGAAGTCCACCTGCCCATCACAACTGGCCTCTGTGCACAGCTGGAGCAGGCTGGTCAGCCTTGAGTTCTCTGTCAGACCTTGTCTGCAGGGTCTGTCCTAGATTCATTTCTGTTAACATGCTAAAATATCCTGACAAAAAGCAACGTAGAGGAGAAAGGGCGTATCATAGTTTATAGCTCCAGGTTACAGTGCATTGTTGGGTGACAGGAACTTGAAGCAGCTAGTCATAACACATCCACAGTCAAAGGCCTGAAGAAGTTAATGCTGCTGGCTGGCTTGCTTTCTCTACTTTATACACTTCAGGACATCATACCTAGGGAATGCTTCCAGATATCTGGGTCTTCCCATATCAATGAATTTAATAAGAGAATCCTCCACAGACACACCCACAGGCCAAGCCAAGGTACACAATCCCTTGAGACTCTCTTCCCAGGTGATTTCTGGCTGGGCCAAGTTGACAGAGTTAACCATTACAGGGTCTGACACAGTACGAACAGGGAGCAGCAAAGGAATTATTCTGTGAAAACAGACAGGGGTGTCTGGTTCTCTGGCACGGAGGCTGGCACACCCCTTCAGCTTTTCAGAGCTGAGCCAGAGACAGGCTCACTAATCAGAAACAGGAAACGTCCCGAAGAATGCCTCCAGCCATGGTCCAGAGTGTTCTGCTTTTGAGTCTGTTGTTTTGTTCTGGGATGAAAGTGCTCAGTTCCTTTCCAAAGGAAGGAACCGTTATCTTAATAACTGCAGAGGTGGCAGCCCACCAATGTAGGTGATGGGGAGAAGGGAGAGGGCATTTCCGGCCATTTAATCTGATGTCCAGAGTCTGCAACTCTGACCTTTGGTGGGAAGGAAAGAAGCAGAATACACTGAATAGAATAAATACCTGCCTGTGGCTACTGATAAGAAATTATTTTTTCTACTTTTTTTTTTTTGACTAATCAGATGTATTCACCTTTTATATGAATCAGAACCCCCTCATTGGGAGAGATCCAGCTGCGTTTCTCCAGAAGGGGAGGAGCCGATGCCTACTCTTTCCTGCTTCCTTGTTTGTTGGGAAGCTGGGAGAGAGGAAGGGTTAAATATAAGGTCTTAGAATCAACTAGGCCTGGCTAGAGGCCTTCGTCTTAGCTCTGTGTTCTTGGGTAAGAGTTCCAGAAAGGAGCCTGTAGAAGCTCAGCAATGCCTGGCTCTCATTGAGTCCTCTGTCTCCACCCTCAAGGCAACGCCTTTAGCACGTGTGTCATGTGACCAGCCTGGAATCTACTGGAAGTTCCAGGTGAATAGCTCCACCTGGTCTGTGGTCAGCCAGCTTCTGTTTAGCTTTGCTGAATATCCATTGTTCTCAACATCTGCCTGGGTTAGGGTCACTGAATATCCATTGTTCTCAACATCTGCCTGGGTCATGTGCTCAGCAGCATGTGTTGGATGTTTTGGGGGTAACTTGGTTTTCCTCTTTGGCTTATGAACTTCTGAAAGTCCTTAAGGCTGGATTCTAATATCCTCTTTCCTTCATCGGCTTGTATCAGCCGAATGAAACCGCACGGAACCCAGGTTCACATTGTCTCCTGCCATAACCTTCCTATACAGCCTCTACCTCCTCTCATGCCCCTCGCTTCCAGACAACGGGTGCTGTGCAGTGTCCCCAGATGTGACTGACCCCCCTCCAGCTGGTCTGCCCACCTCATTGCCACTTCCCCAAGTGAGCTTTTCTTCAGTCCCACCTTGTCATTCAACCCTGACTCACCTCTTCTTCCTCTGTGAGGTCTTTTCTAGTACCCAAGCTTGACATCACCTCTCACCCTCTGAATTTTCACTTTCTGTATCCCTTGGATGGCAACTGAAATCATCTTTCCCTCATCAGTTACCTCTGGACACACTCTTACTAGACCACCTGACAGCCAAGAGCACATACAGGAGGTCATTTTGTATCTCCCTCAGTGTCCAGTTTAATGCCTAGCAAGTGGTATTTTTTTAAAAAAAAAATATTTGCTGGGTGGTGGAATGAAGGAGTTAATTTATGTTTGTGGAAGACCTCACTTAGAGAACCATTGATGTGAGGTGCCTTGGCCTGAGCCTCCTGGTCATTTCTCCCATGATTTCTCCTCCTCTAGAAGGGAAGCTTAGGAAAGAAAGCCAGCTGGACCATGTGATGCCCACTCAAGCGGAAAAGTTAATGCTTAGCAGAGTGAGGGTCATGACTCACAGTGTTGCTATGCTGAGGTCTAGGAAGAATGAGGTGGTTAGTCCCCCAGCCGGCTGTGTGCCGTGAGCAGACTCGATGTAGCAAGCAGCTGAACAAAACCCACGACCTCCTACATTCCTCAGCAGCAGAGCAAAAGCAATAGTTAAGCATGGTTCAGTGTGGCTGCCAATGTGTCCCCACCTGGGTTTAATCTCGAACCCTACCACTTAGTGATGGGGTGGCTTTGAAAATGTTATTTAACCTAATTTGTTTGGCTATGAAAGTAGGGATGACAATTGTAATAGTAAAAAATACACTGCTTCCAAGGAGATGAGATGATACTTTCAATGCATATGGTACTCAGAGAGGCAAGCTTTTATTTTGGTAAGTATTGGCAGATAGTCACAAGGCACTGGCTGGATTTACCCATTTTCTCATTAAGGTAGATGGACTTTCCAGGCTTGGACACAGAAAAAAGATCTTAAGTCGCAAAAGGTGGTTCAGTAGTGAAGGGAACCTCTAAGTCCTCCACTGGTCGTGGAGAGATAGACAGAACTCCTTTCTGGATGAGTGTGTGGATGAGGCTTTGGGAGGGAGCCCAGCTTAATTGCTAAGCCAAGTGTTGTCTTACCAACTTTGGAGCAATGAGGGCTTCCGAGTTGAAATCTCGGGGTTCCGTCAGACCCCACTGCCACCCGTGAGCTCAATGTATAATGTTCCATCCTCAGTGTGCTCATCTGCAGAATGGCCATCCCAGTGTCTGGCCCCTTGGATTGTTTCTGCAGCAAAGTGGAAATGCCGGTCGCCAGGGCTGCGTGAGGGAGGGCGGAGCAGAACAGCCCTTCCGTGATGTTGAGTCCTTATTCCTTAGCTCCGTGTAGCTCTGGCGATGGGGGAAAACCGATCCAGGTGTTCCCTACACTGGCAGACAAAGGGGTAAATGGGTAGCATGAGAGGCTCTGAGGAATGGTTTTTAGGGGCGTCGAATGGACATGATCTTTAATTATTTCTAGTTGATTGACTCTCTTACTTTTTTTATTTGCAGATGAGAAAAAGAAAACAAAGAAAATTGATAATGAACTCAACCCGGTCTGGAATGAGGTGACTTCATTGCCCTTTTCAACTTTGTTTTAAAGGACAAGCTTTGTCCAATTGTCCCTTCTTTGGGTGGGGGTTAATGCTCTTCCTTGTAAGAAAATCTCTCCATGACACCCCCATCCATTCCAACTCCCTTCATGCCCCTAAAGATCAGAGCAGCTCAGTGGTGGCCAGTACTTGTGCCCATTTCCTGAACACCAGAGGTGTGTGCACAGAGCCTGGGCAGGAGGCGTGAGTCCTAGCCTAGCTCACTAGCCTGCTATGACCCCCCACTTCTTTAGTACAACAGTGAACATTGGAACATCTCCAGTCTCGGAAAGCTCCATGTAAAACCATGTGTGCATGCCATTTATCAAAAGACAATCCCTTGATACTTCAAGTACCTAGCTGAGTAATGACTGATTTATGTGATAAAAGTAAAGTTCTCGAACAGAAATCATAGGACTTCAGGTAAATATTTGTCTTAGGGTTTTCATTGTTGTGATAAAACATGATGATCGAAAGCAACCGAGGGAGGAAAGGGTTTATTTCAGTTTGCAGCTTCTATCATCCAGAGAAGTCAGGGCAGGAACTCAAGCAGGACAGGAGCCTTGAAAGCAGGAACTAACAGAGACCACAGAGGAATGATACTTCCTGGCTTGCTCCTCATGGCTTGCTTCCTTTCTTATAACACCCAAGACCACCAGCCCAAGGGTGGCACACAGTGAGCGGGGCCCTCCCACATCAATCATCAATCTAGAAAACACACCACAGGCTTACCTGTAGGCCAGTCTGGTGGAGACATTTTCTCAATTGAGGTTCCCTCTTCCAAAATGACTCTGGCACAGCTGGGCATAGTGGTGCATGCCTTTAATTCCAGCACTTGGGAGGCAGGGGCAGGTGGATCTTTGTGAGTTCAAGACTAGCCTGATCTATTGACATAGCCAGTTCCAGGACATCCAGATCTATACAGAGAGACCCTGTCTCAGAAGAAAAAAAATCATTCTCAAAAACACAAAAACAAAATGATTCTGGCTTGTGTCAAGTTGGCACAAAACTAGCTAACACAGAATTACAAAAGAAACTTTGACTCAACTCTCTAGAAGAGTGGTTCTCAACCTGTGGATTGTGACCCCTACAGGGGTCACATATCGGATATCCTACATAAATTTACATTATAATTCATAACAGTAGCAAAATTATAGTTATAAAGTATCAACAAAAACAATTTTATGGTTGGAGGTCACATGAGGAACAGTATTAAAGGGTCTCAGCATTAGGAAGGTTGAGAACCATTGCTCTAGAAACAAATAGTTAACTTCTATATATATAAGCAATTGCTTTCTCTATGAACATATATGATGTCTGAAATACTATTATGCATCATAAATTAATGTGTTTTCTTATGCTATTTATTCTTACTATTATATCCCAAGCATGTATTAGTATCATTTAACTCAAAAGTATTTTCGTGGCTGTGTAATATTCTACTGACCGGAAGTCATAGTCATGTTAGCTTATTTACACCCCCTACACAAACTCATTCTCTCTCTCTCTCTCTCTCTCTCTCTCTCTCTCTCTCTCTCTCTCTCTCTCTCTCTCTGTTGACTTTACATTTATTTTATAAGTGACTCCGAGTTTAGTGTTTTTACAGACAGATGAAATGTTTCATTCTTCCCACAGAGTAGGAATTTCCCAGTCTGACTAATTTTTTGATGACCAGTCTCATTGTTTCATTCAAAAGCTGGACTAAACCTCCCTGGACCAGAGCAGTGTCTTTGTTATTTTCCCTGAGTCATCAGAGGAGACTTCCCTTTCACCCATCCCAAATTCTTCCCTCTGCCAACTTCTTTTAATATGTCTAAATATAAAGACCATAGCTGGGCATCAGTGAGGTGAAGCTGTGAAGCCTCTGTGAGAAACCCTGCTGGTCTGCAGGCTGTGAGGAAGTCTACTCTCTGTAACTCACAACACAGCCAGCTGAACCTTAAGACCCGTGAGAGCAAGAGGCCGCTGGTACCTTGTGCACTCCTAGTACTTGGCATGGAGCTCCAAGGATAAAACAAAGCAAAACCACATTTGCATGCTTTCATTTCTTCTGAGTTGGACTAGTCTGATATGCCTGTCAATCGCATGACCCAAGGAGAGAGGTTTGCTGTCATGTGAGGTCATTACCCACCTTCCTCCATTTTGTTTCCAATGTGTTTCCCCCTTCATTTTACAAATGTAGTGGACAAGTAAGCCTTCTACCTGCTGTTTTGTAGCTGAAACCAAACCTCAGTGAAATGCCAGCCCCACACTCCTTGGGATTGGTGGGTGTGTTCTCATAGGAACTGTGAGACAAACTTCTCCTTCTACTCCAAAGCCACTACAAGGAGGCTCAAACTGCTTACTTGGAATACTCAGTCAATTACCTAGTCAATCAAAGGCATCCATGGTGCTTTGTTCTTTGCTTTGCATCTATTATTAGAAAACAAGTTACTGAATTAAAGTGAGAAGCTGAGAAAAAACAGCAACTGGATAAATCACAGCACTGACCACAGTGGGCTTAAAGTGCATCTTAGAAGATGGGTTTCTGGGCTAGTCATTACTGTTCAACAGTAATGCATAAAAAGCACAGGGTTTAAAAATAACCAATGAAGGAAGTATTTTCTCAACAGTTGTGGTAGGCGTTAAGCTCATTTTTCTGACCATGAGTCAGAGGTTTGATGACCCAGCTACAGCCCCAAGATCTAGAAAATGGGAAGCCAGGAGTGGCCCACACATTCCCTGAATCTCTTTCTAATAGGTTTTTTCCATGCCCCAAACTATAGAATTTGGTGATTCAAAAGATTGGTAGTGAAGATTACTGCCCAGTATATCTTATATTCTCCTTAACAGCCTTTTTGTTTTCATAACCTTTCTGTGAACAGATTTTGGAGTTTGACTTGAAGGGGATACCACTGGACTCTTCGTCTTCCCTTGTGATTATTGTCAAAGATTTTGAGACAATTGGACAAAATAAGTAAGTTACTTCCAGAGACTTTTATCATTTTACATATTGTTGTAGTTTGAATGTAATTGGCCCACATAATCTCACAGGGAGTGGCACCACTAGGAGGTGTGGCTTTGTTGGAGTGGGCATGGCCTTAGTGCAGGAAGTGTGTCACTGTGTGGGTGGGCTTTGAGGTTTCCTGTGCTCAGGATATTGCTTAGTGTCTCTGTTGGCTTCCTGTTGCCTGCAAGATGTAGCACTCCCAACTCCAGCATCACATCTGCCTGCACGCTGGCATGCTCCCCATCATGATGATAATGGACTGAACCTCTGAAACTGTAAGCGAGCCATGCCAATTGAATGTTTTCTTTATAACAGTTGATGTGGTCATGGTGTGTTTTCACAGCAATGAACTCCTAAGACACATATTATCTTACTATTATTTGTTTTGTTGAATTACATATTATAGCATTTTTACTAACAAATCCATAGTATTTTTAATATACTAGTGCTTCAGTTCCATACCCCCAAGCTCTTACCCCTTCATGAACCATGTCAGCTGAGTGCTGCAGCCAGTGAGGGCCAGTTCTCCCTAGTGTTGCAGCCAGTGAGGGATGAGGCCAACTCTGTGCAGCCCTATCCTCTCGGCTTTCAGTGGTAACGGGAGCCACGGTTATTCAATCACAGAACTTTTCTCCAGTGACTACAGCATTCAACACTTAGCCGTCACCAGTCTGTCTCACACCTTCTCTGCCACCTGAACCTCTCACCTCTAGTCATTTACCTGAGTTGTGGCCATGTTAGCTCTAACAAAGATCCTTTCTATGATTGTGAATGCTTTGCTAGTGTGTGTGCATGTGCGTGTGCGTGTGCGTGTGCGTGTGTGTGTGTGTGTGTGTGTGTGTGTATGCCACAGTATGCATGAAGTCAGGGAACAAATGGTGGGAGACAGTTCTCTCTTTTCACCACACACACATGTGTGTTGTGCATTCCCCAGTCAGACACATGTGGACGCCAGAGGCCGGCACTGGGATGTCTTCCTCAATTGCTTCACTACTTCATTTTATTCTATTTTTAACTTTTTATTTATTCTTTGTGGCTTTCACACCATGCATCTCAATTCCATTCATCTCCCCATCCCTTCGTATTCACCTTCTGCCCTTGCAACTTCCCCACACACCCAAATAAAATAAAATAAAATAAAATAATTTAAGAGCTGGGCGGTGGTGGCGCACGCCTTTAATCCCAGCACTCAGGAGGCAGAGCCAGGTGGATCTCTGTGAGTTCGAGGCCAGCCTGGGCTACCAAGTGAGTTCCAGGAAAGGCGCAAAGCTACACAGAGAAACCCTGTCTTGAAAAAACCAAAAAATAAAAAAAAAATAAAAATAAAAATAATTTAAGAGAAAAAAAGAAAAAGAAAAAGAAAAATCTCATCATGGAGGCTGTATTAGGACACAGTGAGTAACACAGTTTACCCTTTAGTCCATTATATCTTTACTTGCAAGTGTTCATTGAAAAGAGTCATTGGTCTGGTTTGAGGACCCTGGTTTCTGCCACACTATTGATACCGGGACCTCACTGGGACTCTGCTTAGATACTCTGTTGTTGCTCTGTGTCATGAGATCCTGCAGATCCAAAGCAGACCAGCCCATTCCATGCTCCAGCAGACCATAGAGGGGGTGGATTCTGGGGTGCCCTAACTCATAGCCCTGGTTCTGGGGCTGGGTGGTTGCAAGGTTGGTTAGCTTGCCAGCTCTTCCCCTATCCTCACCACCAGGGTGAGCTCTCCAACACTGCCCTGGTTAGTTCACCCTAAGCAGCAAGGAGCAAGGAGTGGGGCCGGTTCTCCTGCTTTCATGTCCTCAGGGCAGGCTCACCCACACCAGCTCTCCTGAGTGCTGCAGCTGGTAAGGGTCAGGAACAGCTCTCCTGCTCTCATGACTGCTCTCATGACCTCAGGACCAGCTTTCCCACTTGCCACAGTGGGACACGCACATGCACACATGCACACATGCACGCACGCACGACATCTCTCCCTCACCCACTATGGCAGATGAGGGGGGTGGGACCAAATTTCCTACAATCACATTCTCAGGGCTGGCTTACCCCTGCCCCCGTCAACAAGGTCAACTCTACTGTGCTGCCCAGGGGAGGTGCAGAGCCCACTCTCCTGAGTGCTGCAGGTGGGGAGGGGCAGGGCCAGTTCTCCTTAGTGTTGTGGACAGTGAGGGGTGGGGCCAACTCTGTGCAGCCCTATCCTATCAGTGGTAACAGGAACGACAGATGTCTATACAGACAGCGGTGGCAGTGGGGCCACAGACCCAGACACAGGTGTTGGCGGCAGCTCAGGCCCGGACATCACCATGGCCCTGAGTGACAAGCAAGCTACCTACCTCATTCTGCTCCTCACTGCCTTCTTCGCCTCTTCAGATCTGCCTCTCTCCATAGCACATGAACCATCCTGTCTGTCTGTCTGTCTCTGTCTGTCTCTGTCTCTGTCTCTCTTTGTCTCTCTGTCTCTCTCTCTGTCTCTCTCTCTGTCTCTGTCTCTCTGTCTCTGTCTCTCTCTCTCTCTCTCTCTCTCTCTCTCTCTCTCTCTCTCTCTCCCCACCCCCCCCCTTCCCATACCCCACCATGTATTTGCTCACCATAATAGTGCTCTGGTGGCAGGCCCATGTTTTCTCCTCTCAGACAGGTCACCCTGGGCAGATGTGTGTGTCTTCTCCCACTCACTCTTTTTGTTTTCTTGTGAATTTTACAAGACAGGGTTTCTCTGTGTAGCCTCGCTGTCCTGGAACTTACTCTGTAGGCCAGGCTGGCCTCAAACTCACAGAGATCCTCCTGCCTCTGCCTCCTGAGTGCTGGGATTAAAGGTGTGCACCACTACCTCCGGGCCCCTCCTGCTCAGTCTTAATGACCTCATTTTACTTAAGGAAAAAAAAAACTTTTTAGAGGCAGGGTCTCTCACTGAATCTGAGACAAGCTGGCAAATACACATCCCATTCAAATTCAACTTCCTGCTGCATTTCTGTTCTAGTGTCTCGTTCATCTTTTAAACTCATCAGATCTAAACCAGACTGCCCACTTTACTTACTGCCTTTTTGAGTTTCCAAGAGGGAGGGCCCTGTTAGTACCCATGAGCTACTGAAGCATGTCTTCTAGATAAAACTTCTCAAGTACAGCTAGCTCCACAGGCAGGATGGAATTCACCTCATTCCTGAAGCAGGACATTGGTCTCAAAGACTCGGAACCCAGTCTTGGGTTCATAACTCTGAGTAACGTAGTCCTTTGATGAGGCCATAACTCCTGGGAAGGCAGGTTACTCTCAACTATGATCATAAGGTGTCACTGTTTATCAGGTCTACTGCTACATTAAAAACAGATTTGGGGGAGGAAGGAGGACAGGGGAATCCATGGTTGTTATGTAAAACAAATAGAAAATCTCTTAATAAAAAGAAAAGGAAAAAATAAACAGATTTGGGAGAAAAGGAGAGCCCAATGTTCAATCCACATGAGTCATAAGAAACACCTTGACGTTCAGTGTTAGTGCATTTAAAAGCGTAAGACTTACCTCAGGCACATTTGGCCCAGTCGGAAGGCTGCGATGAGAGGCATTAGGGAGCTGAGAGTGAAACCGCATATTCTGGTTTGCTTGGCTACCTCCTGGCTCAGTGATTCCTAGTGCCTGATTTGCTGTCTGTGGGGGCGTGGCTTAGACAGTAAATTCTCTGGTCAACATAATTGTTGGGGTCTTTTGCTCAGTGGTGTCAGGGAGTCTTGACAGACATCTGCTCCCTAGATAGTGCTTTGTTAGGGAGTGTGTGTGTGTGTGTGTGTGTGTGTGTGTGTGTGTGTGATGCACTCTCAGTTTGAAAACATGCAGGTCAGAGGCTGACATTGAAATGTCTTCCTCAATGTTTTTCCACTTTTGTTATTATTAATATTAATTATTATTATTACTATTTGAGACAGTGTCTCTCACTAAATCTGGGGTTTTCTGGTTAGACAAGGCTAGCTGGCCAGTGAGCCCCAGGACCCACTTGTCTCTGGCCCCCAGCATCAGGGTTACATTACCATCAAACCTGGCTTTTTATATGGGTTCCAGTGGTCCAAACTCATACTTGTGTACCAGGCACCTTACCCACTGACCATCTGAATTGCAGGCCTTTTAAAATGTACTCTATCACTTACTCAGGCACTTTGCAACTGAAAAGTTTTTTAAAATTGTAGAAGTATATTCTGGAATGTTCTGATCCTACCCACTCTCTTAGACTAAAAACCAATGTAATATTTTGTTTGTTTCTTTGTTTGTTTGGAGACAGGGTCTCGTGTAACTCAAACTGGTCTCAAACTTGCTGTGTGGCAGGAGATGACCTTGAACTTTGGGTTTTTTTGCTCACACTTCCTGAGTGCTGGGATTATAGGGATGCCCCACCACACCCAGCTCCATTCTAGACTTTCAAGGTTATGTTGTATATCTTAGTTTTGAACCATTATATGAGCAGTAATCTTCCCCCTCAACCCCAGAGGAGAGTTTTAGTTCCCATAATTCAACGTTCTGGGGAAGTGGTTACTAGAGCCCCACAGCAGCCTCCGACTGTCACCGGCAGTATGTACATCCTTCTCTCCCTCTCTCTGCAAATGGATTCATTGTCAGTGTTCTAGATAAGCCCCCTCTGATAGGAATAGCTAGGGAGTGCACATGCACCTTAACGTTTCCTAGTGATTACATTAGTAAAATGAAAATGAAATTAGAGAAATTAATCCTACTGTTTTAACCCAGCATATCCAAAGATGGCATCATCTCAGCCTGGGATCAGTATGCCTGAAATCGTCAAGATGGTGCCTGTACAGCCTGTGAAATCCATCCTACACTCTGCTTACTTCTCACTCCAAGGGCTGTGCTTGTGCATTTCTAGACAGAGTGGTTGTGCAGTGTCTCTCTGAATCTCTACATTCTTTTTTTCCAGTCTGAACAAAGGAAATCTGATAAATTCTATTATAAGAGGACCCATATCTTGGGGATTCTGCACATCTTGCTTAGATACAGATTTTTATAAACAACTGTTTATTGCAGGGGTTGGGGAGGGCATGCTGTGTCACTGTATTTCTCCTTCTACCATGTGGGTACCGGGGATCTAACTCAGGTAATCAGGCTTAGCAGCAAGTGCCTGTATCTGCTGAGCCTTCTCTTCATCTTGTTTTTGTTTTGTTGAGATATGATCTCATGTAGTCCAGGCTAGCCTCTTAACCCACTCTGTAACCGAGGGTGATGGTCAAGTTCTGGCCCTTCTGCCTCCCCTCCCAAGTGCTAGATTACAGGCATGCACCACCATGCCCAATTTTATGCGATGTTAGCGATTGAATGCATGCCACGCAAACACTCTACCCCCTCAACTGTATCTCCAGACCGTGGCTGAGATATGCTGCTCTTGTTTCTGGGTATAAAGAGCAAACGAGAACATGCTCACTATAAAGATCACATGAAGTGCATGTTTACTATACAGACCAAATGATCAGAAACAGGTCAGTTCTAGACAAAACATAAAGCTGGTCCTCATCACTCTTTTCTTCTTTCCTCCCCCTTTTCCTCCCAATGACTAAGGTGCCCAATGTCCTTGACTTCCTGGGCTCCCATGGGGTACCCACCAAGCCTGCCCTTCTGGCTGTGCTCTGTACTCTCTGCGAGTTCTTTTCTTCATAGAAACTCACCTCCTCTGTGGCTCCACGGTCTTCAAGGTCCCACAATAGGTGCTGTCTGAAAACCTGAGCTGAGTGATGGTAAATGGGTGCTAGGAGCTTACAGGTTGTCTTAGTTATGATTGCTGTGATGAAACACCATAACCAAAAGTAACTTGGGGAGGAAAGGGTTTATTTCACACACAGTTCCTTTCAACAGTTCATCAGCAAAAGCAGGGATGGCAGAAACTCAAACAGAGCAAGAACCCGGAGGCAAGGAGCTGAGGCAGAGGCCATGAAGGAGTACTGTTTACTGGCTTGCTCCTCAAGGCTTGCTCAGCCTGCTTTCTTATAGAACCCAGGACCGGTACCCCAGGATGGCCCCACCCACAATGGGCTGGGCCCTCCCTCCTTTCAATTGCTAATTAAGAAAATGTCCTACAGCCAGATCTTACAGAGACATTTTTTCAATTGATTCATCCTATGTCAAATTGACATAAAACTAGCAAGCACACAAGTCATCATCTCAGAAACACTAAGTTTTAGATTGAGGCCCACTCACCTAAAAAAAATGGACAAAATGGATTTTAGTCTGTATGGCCCCATCATGGGGGCAGGGTTTTTTTTTTTTAATGAGATCATCTCTCTGCACTGAAGATGTCTCTCCGTATAGTTGCTTACTGTCTTGAAATTCTGGCCTGCGTCAGCTCAGCATGGATCAGAGGATGCTTTTCCATCATCCCTGTACTTACTCTACTAAGAGCATGCCCAGAACCATGCATAACCTTTGGCTCTCTAGACATTTCCACCAATCCAAAGATACATCCAGAGATGGATCT
The DNA here is from genome assembly GCF_949786415.1 of Peromyscus eremicus. NCBI lineage: Eukaryota > Metazoa > Chordata > Mammalia > Rodentia > Cricetidae > Peromyscus > Peromyscus eremicus. The sequence goes on from NC_081416.1 coordinate 24,392,599, forward strand.
ATGCCGGTCAAATTACCTGTACATTTTAGGAGGGAAAGACATTTGGGAATAAGCTGTATGTTTGTGAAAAGTATCTGTGCATTTGGCTTTTCTGCTAGGGATTTAGCCTTGGGGATCTGCTGGTTGCCCAGGGAGGGGAGGCTTTTCAGGGTGGGGCTGAGGGTTTTTCTGCCAGTTTGAGGATATTCTCTGTGCTGACTTACCTGTTGCCATGGAGACCGGCAGTACAAGCACAAGTTCCCACTTGGCTTCTGCTGCCCTATTGCTTAGGGCCTGTCAGCAAACAGTGCCAGGCAGCCTGGACTGGCCTGTGTGAGGTGGCCACACCCACAGGGATTAGCCAGGTGGTCCCAGCATGTTGTGCATTGACTCAGCAGCAGCAGGGATATTGCTCCAGGCTGGGAGCCAATGGGTTGCTCTATGCCGCCTCTAGCTGGCCCCACTTCAGTCTGAACTGAATGAGGGCGGGAGAAGAGCCGAAAGCTTCATGCTCACAGGAGGCACATGAAGGGATATTTTTAGAAGTCCATTCTGAGATGTCAGAGTGGAATGATTGGTCCAGACAAAAGATAGTTCCCTCTACAGACAAGCAATGGCCTCACTTGGTAAGGACTTAGCTTAGCAGAGACCAGTGGCTAGCCCAGGACCCACAAACAGGTACCCAATAAGCCAGAGCCTTTCCTCAGAGTGGTTTGGTAGCCTGCTCAAAGCTCACTCAGCAGGCCTGAGATGGAGTCAGGTCATTTTCATACAGACTTAAAGTTTTGACTTTTTGTTGTTGTTGTTATTACTCTGGAAACCTCGGACCTGTTGGAATAAGACTGTAGGTAGAATGACAGATTCTGTCTTTGCTAAAATAGAAGCAATTTTTCTCCCTATTTCTAAAAAAGAGACAACCCTTTCCCACAAAAAAGTTGACCACTCTCAGTGTCAAGAGTATTGGTGCCTTTCCTGGGCTCCTTCTTTAAGATGGCCTGTTTGTGCTGTTAGATAGTAAGTCATTTATGCTCGTATATGGCACTGGTCAAAATGTGGCCCAAGATAGTTTTGCATCTCAGTTAATCTTCATACCAACCTTAGAGTAGAGGACACTTGAGGCTCAGAGAGGTTGAGGACCCTGATCTCTGTCATCCACTGAAGTTCCTACAGAACAATGGCCTGGTTCCTAGATGGGCAGGAATGAGAGAGATTGCCAGGTCCTCAGATGCACACTCATGCATGTGCACACATGTCATTCAAAAAAGAACCCAGGAGGAAATGGCACCAAGGAGGGTGTCTGCATCTCCTGCCCGCTCTGCATGGGATGCTCTTTCCCTTACACTGCAAATGTGACGTCTTGCGGTGGGTCCTTGGCCACTCTGATCACCAAACCATAGCACAGGAGCCACACCTCTCACTGCCCTGTCCTATGCAGCTCTGAATGAGTATAGCAGTGATATGGGGAAGCAGATATTAGGCCAGGTCTGAGATCAGTGCTCAGCATATGTGCTGTCCCCATAGCTGCTGCGTTTAGCTTGGCATTCATCTCCATTATCAAGGCTCTTGTTTAAGTCAGTCATTTGTGTCCTTCTGCTAGACTATAGGTCCATATTTGTCCTGATCAATGCTGTAGCATGAACAGTGTAACAATGCCCAGCATGCAATGGGGCTCTCAATAAATGTTCGTTGACAGAATGAGTGAACAAGTGTGTTTATGACACTACTGCAGGGGTGGCATTTAACATTTACAGTCACCTGTGGCTGTCATGTCAGCCCACTAGTAACAGGCCACTTTGTAGAGTCTGTCTATCTCAGATCTCTGGAACAGTTCTCAGACGACTTAGTTTTGACTACAAAAGTCTCAGGACAATTAAAACACAAGGGACAGAAGTGTCCTCACAAAGCCAGTGCCCTTTTGAAGAGATGTAGAACTGAAGATTGGGCTCATAGGAGGCAAGAGAACTGAGGCTAAACACTGATACCTGGAGACACGAGGCTGGTTAGAGATCCGCTATCAGTCAGTAGGGAGTGGGCCTTGGGCAAGTTGCTTGCTGTCTCCCAGCATCAGGATCCCCATCCTTAAAGTGCCCATAGCTTAGCTTTAGTGAAGGCGATATTACAGGGAGCATATTTACCCTCCAACCAGACACAATTATAAAACTGTGCACAACCCAGGTGGCGGTAGTTTTCAGACGTCAGATGCTCTTGACATAGTGCTGTGGTCCTGAGTGAGGGAGAGGAACGATGTGAGCCAGCTGAGTACCCTAGTACAGTGCAGTGAGAGGGTCCAGGGCAGATTCGGCAGTCCCTCAGAGTTGGAGAGAAGCAGGTAGGATTGTACAGATGCCCAGGAAGCTGTAGAGTCAAGAGGGGGAGACCTACAAAAGAAAGAAAGGAGGCAAATAGTGACTGACCCAGAGGGGGATAGTGACTGACCCAGATGGTATTGTCATACATGTGAATGGTGGATCAGTGCCAGTGTATAGATTAAAGAAGATAGAGGCGTGTGTAGGCAGTAGAGACAAGGATGTTATAAACAGGATCGAAATTGGGCTGCTGGAGAATGAAAATGACAATGTCTGAGATACAATGACCATAATTATCTCTGCAGGAACCTGTGTTTCGAGGGTTCTTTTCTCATTTGCATGAATGTACATGTTCATGCAAAACCCCCACCACATCCTGCCACCCCAACACACACACACACACACACACACACACACACACACACACACACACACTGTAAAGTTAGCAATAGTGTCGGAATGTTGGTCCCTGGGCAAGGCTCTGATTTGCTATATTGTGCATAAGAAGGAGGTAACGGAAAGCCTAGTTATATACCAAGAAGGAAAATTACCAAGTTCTTGCATAAGAGACTGCAAAGGAGCCAGCTGCCTTATCCTGGGTTTAGGTGGGATTTCATTTTGCCACTTACTAGTTGGGTAACTCTTGAGAAGTTCCTTCATCTTTACAATGGGAACTACAGTACTTCCTCAGTTAAGGCTGGCTAGGGCACATTTGATATAATTAGAGAACCATTACTTCAACTTCCTGATGAACAATATAATCACTGTTTTTGTGGGTTTCCAGAAATCCAGGGATTGGATTACAACTATGCCACGTGTAGCTGCATTTAATCTTTGTAACAGTTCAGTCAGACAGTCACACCCTCAACTGACCAATGAGAGAAATATGGCTCAAGAAGTTCAGCAAAGCACCGAGGGTCGCCCCGCTCCCTAAGTGGAAATGAGTGGAGTGAATTGGGGAACGCTAACATCCTCTTATCCCGAGGCCGGAACTGTTCGTCTCCCTCCGAGGGTGCACACATGCTCTAGGGTTGAGAGTCAGGATTCGAGAATGAGAGCGAGAGGACAGCCCAGCAGACACGAGTATGTACGTGTGAACACATGGTGTGGGGAGATATGAAATAGAAAACGAAAATGACAGATTTAAGTTGTGCAATATGCTAACTTCCTGAGCCAAAGTGCTTTTCAATTGGAGAAGACAGAAAGGCTGGCTTGGACCGAAACGAACTCTTTTCTGGGGCAAAGTGGGGTCCTGCTTGTGAGAAGTTTTGGTTCTGTGGTATGTCAAAGACCTTGCCTTCTGGCCCGTAACCCTGTTTTTTCTCATAGCTCTGACTCCCTCCTGAGAATGACTGTCCTGTCCTCTCCTGAGGGTGCTTGGTGAGAGGTCAGCAGCTGTGGGCTCTACGGTTTTCCTTACAAGAGAAAAGCTCTTAGGAAGAGTTTTCTTAAAAGAGAAAAGCTGAGAGCAGCCCTACCAGCCACGTGAAAGCCTGAGCAGACGACACAGGGGGACTGTGGAGTAGAATCCCTAGCGTGGGTTAAAAACAAAACCAACCAAACCAAAAAACCCTGTATTTTCGGCAGAGCAGCACCAGTATGAGAAGACGGGGCTGTTACTGATGAGTATCTTCGAACGCTGGAGAGATCTCAGGAACAGACAAACATGTCCGTGTATTTCTACAGCGTCTGGATTTATGCGCTAACAGTAAAGTCATAAGGGACGGTGGCTTGATTGGCAGTAGTTTGCCAGATAAGCCCACTTTCCTTGATAGCTAGGACTGAGACAATCACAGGTTCTTTTATTCCAACCTTAATTACTAATATTAACTCTCAGATCACATGTTACGCATCACACAATAAATGTCTATTTTTGTAAGTACATATGTATGTATGCACGCATTTATGCATGCATGTTACATCACTACAGAAAGGCTACAAAGGGTTAAAGAGGCAAGGCATTTCAAAGAAATCCTGGCGGCCAAAGCTGGGAAGCTGATAGAAATGTGAGGGAGTCCTGTTGGGCATGGGCCAGGTACCGAACCCAGCCGCACAAGAGGCTGGAGAAGCTGCTGTTGGTAATAGTCGGGCTGAAGGACCCAAGTGGAGCTGCAGCAGTGAGGTGAGAAGGACAGACCTGGTCTGGACAGATGGCCAGCTGAGCAGATGAATGGTCAGCAGGTTCAGATGAGTGAGCAGATAGATAGACAGACAACACTTCCAGTAAGCGACATCAGCAGTGGGGACCCAATGAAGCTGAAGGCCCTGGGACAGTTGGGAGTTCTCTGCCTGTCCATCCCTTGACCACATAGAAGGTAGTCAGATGATGGTCGCCATCACAGTGTCAGAAGTCCATCTCTTTATGGGGTCCAGGAGAGATTTTAATATGCCCATGTGGCCCCAGCGTCTCAAGTGACATGAGAAATTTATATGGCCGCACCCTTTGCACTCTCAGGAATAGGTCATTTTTTGGTCTGTGCTGTGAAGGTGGTGTTTGACAGATGATGCCGTTCACATGTCCCCCCAGATGCAGAGTCATCCTGCTTCCTCGAAATGGATTCAAAAGCTGCCTGTAAATGGAATCTCTCAAGGCAAGATGCAGCCTAAAGAAACAACTATTTCACATGGTACAGGAGTAACTTAAGGCAGTGCACAGTCCAATCCTAGTAAGAAACTGAACTACGGGACCTGAGGGAGGCCAATGTCATTCCTAAAAGTTCTGGGCCTCCATTTTGGTCATATGAGCAGGTCAGCATGGAGCATAGATCTTGAGAAAGATGTGCTGGGAAGTGAAAGAGAAAGGCGTTTCATAATAGTAGCAGTCGCAATGACCCCATTGCTCTTCAGAGGCCAATCTCTTAAGAGAGGAAGCTTTATAACATATAAACTATTTACAGTCACTGGACTATCTTTAATGACAGTGTCAGTTCACTCACTCATCCCACAAACACTCACTAATGCCTAACGCATGTCAGCAACAGCTGGAGGCACTGGGGACACCCCACACCTTTCATAGAGGTAATGTCTGATCAGAGGGTCAGGGTACAGTTCAGTGGAAAGACATAAGCGCCTGGGTTTGATTCTCAGCCCTGCAAAACAAAGTGAAAGAAAACAACAACTTCTTCCCCACACACTCGTTTGAATGGAGGGAACAGATAACCAACAAATAAATACATATACAGTAGCAGCAGATGATGAGATACAGGAAGGTCTTAGTAGCGGTTGGGGGTTGGTATAGACGTCCCATTCAGGGCTGAGCACTCATAGAACTTATTATTCTCAGCACTTTGACCGATTTGCATCTCTGCATTGACTGCTGTCCACTGCAGAGAGGCTTCTGGCCGAGGTTGAGGGCAGCATTAATCTATGGGTATAAGCATAAATATTTAGAAGGTAGTTTGACAACATGTTGTTTAGCAAAAACAACTGTAGTAGGTTCCTCTCTAGGCCTGGGAGGTCGCAGCCTTCATTTGACTGACAGTTTCCTTTGATATACAAAACCTTTTTAATTTCATGAGATCCTGTTTGTTGATTATTGGCCTTATTTCCTGAGTGATTAAAGTCCTGTCAAAAAAGTCCTTACCTAATGCCTATATTTATAAGTGTGCTCCCTAATTTTTTCTTTAGTAGTTTCATGTTGGTTTGTTTTTCAAGATTTCTTTTTTTTCTTTATTCATGTGCATGTATGTTTGTGTAGGTGCTCGTATGCATGTATATGCAGAGGCCAGATGAGGACAGCCTTGTCTTTCTATATCATTCTCTGCCCATTTCTTTGAGGTAGGGTCTCTCTTTGAATCTGGGGCTTTTGTTTTCTTGTCTAAGCTGAAAGCCAGCAAACCCTAGGGTTCCCCTATCACATGGATTCTGCGATTTGAACTCTGGTCCTCATGATTGTGGAGCAGGTGCTATTAACCTCTGGGCCTTTTCTCCAGCCCCTTGTTTGTTTGAGACTGTCTTGGTGTGTAGCCTGGGCTGACTTCAAACTCATGGCAATCTTTCTGTCTCAGAATCTGGAGTGCTAGGATTACAACATTTTCTAAGAAAACTTATATTCATGCCCACCTGCTCTGCCCCGTGTCTTTTGGGATTTGGGCTGGGCATAGGTCTGGACCAGAGGTCCCTCTAAGTGTCCTCCCATGCTTTTCTTAGCTTCCTTTTCCAGAGTGGTATCTGAAATAGTTAAAGCTGTTTTTTAAGCATTTGACATGTTGTTTGGTTTTTTATTTGTTTTATTTTGTTTTTCGAGATACAGTTTCTCTGTGTAGCTCTTGCTGTCCTGGAACTCACTCTGTAGACCAGGCTGGCCTCAACTCACAAAGATCCACATGCCTCTGCCTCCCTAGTGCTGGAATTAAAGGTGCGTGCCGCCACCACCTGACTTTGTTGTTATTCTTTTGTCTCGGCACTATTAGATAAGATCTGTCATCCCCATTTATAGATACAGAATCTGGGAGCTCCGAGAAGTTAGTTTGTTCACAGGCGATAGTACAAAGTTGAGTCCAAATTAGTTAAGTTTATGTCTTCATAATCACTGTACTGTGCTGTCCCCTTACCTTCTAAGGCCCACGTATGAATGGATGAAGGAATGTGTTTATGAATGATAAAAACTGATCTGATTCTGATGTCTAGGCAATTAGACAGCCAGAGTTTGGAAACCCCACTGACCTATTGCAGAAAGCAAGCATAGATTAAAACCCTTGAGCACCAAGAGAACAGAATTGATCAAGTGGAAAGAGTAAAGTATCAGAGTACAGTCATTAATCACAATTATATTTATTTAATGTGTGTGTGTGCGTGTGTGTGTGTGTGTGTGTGTGTGTGTGTGTGTGTGTGTGAATACACATGCCATAATGCATATGAGGAAGTCAGAGGACAACTTGCAGGGATCAGTGTTCTTCTTCTACCATCTGGGTACCAGGGATCAAATTCAGTCATTATATTTGAAGGTAGCAGCCTTTATCTGCTGAGGCATCTCACCTGCCTGACTATAGCCATTTGTAAGAAATCATATTGAGGGTGTGGAGTTGGTGAAGAGTGCAGAGAAGGCCTGCCCACGTCAGGTTTGGGAACATTGTGGAGGACCACTATGTCTGCGATTTTTTTTTAAGCCCATGGTGCCTTTGAATGGCCAAGAAGAACGCCTCAGGGCTGTCTTTAAGAATCCTGGTCTGGAGCAAGAAGGGAAGGCCGTGGGAAGAGTGTCTAGATACTGATGGAGTTCTGTTGACTACAGTTTATTCTGGGAGATTGTGGGAGCCCATTTTCAGGTTCCTCGTGGCTTTACCCAGCATGTCCACATAGAGGATGATTAGGTCCACAGGCCTGAGTGCAGGTGTCTGAGATGGTCTGCACTTGGCTGTGCTGGGGGGAGGTCTTTTGCTCCACCCCTTGGCGTCTCTATAAATACCCCGGGGCAGAGGCAGTTGGGGCCTGTTGGAAAAGGTTCCAGGCCCTCTCGAGGCTATCCTTTATTTCCTATCTGTTTATCTCTGAAGTATAAATCCTTCTATCTAATATTTCCTGCTGCTCACACTCAAGAAAACTCTGGGGAGCTGTGGGGTTGGTGGGTAAACGCCCCACAGGAGATAACTAGATTTCTATACACATTTCTCAGCTATGACTCTATATGATCATATTGAATGATTTTGAAACACTTCCTGATTCTACTTTGCCAGCCACCTTCTCCAGGCCCCCATGAGAGTTCCTGGTAAGAGACCATGAGTGTAAGAATCATCTGAAGGTTCTGAAGAGGTTAATGGTTAAGAGCACTTGCTTTTGTAGAGGACCTGGGTTCAGTTCTCAGCATCCACACAGTGGGTCACAGTTATCTGTAACTCCAGTTCTAGAGGACCCAGCTCCCTCTTCTGGCCCCCATGGTCAATAAGAATGCATTCAGTGCACTAATTTACATGTAGGCAAAACACTCATACACATAAAATAAAAATAAAAGTAAAGAAAAAGAATCACCTTAAATAATCCCACTCTAGGCTCTGGGAATCTGCAGATACCTGCTGCTGCTGCTGCTGCTACTGCTGTTTCTGGGACAGTTGGGGCAAGAATCAGAGACCAGTGGGGATGGGCCCCTCTGGTGCAATTGAATCTGAGAACGGAGGGAGTGCCCTTTGAGGGGCATTTACCTTAGTAAGGGACTCTGGTGCTATGAACTGCTGTCACTGCTGTGTCCAAGAGGAAACTGTTCTGTGCCACATGCTGAGGAAGAATACCCAGGGCCATCGCCACAGGTACAGGACAGATGAACTACAGTAGAGGAGAGAGATGGGGTTCAAGTCCCTACACAGCAAAGCCAAATGTGACCTCATAGCCAAGGGGCAGGAAGGGGTCAGTGGATGGAAAATTTCTAAGAGGAAACATCAGGGATGTGGGGGAATTCTGGCAAACCTAAAAGGATTCTTGCTGAAGGCAGGCCAGGGTATCCCCATGTCACAGTCACGTGGGAGATAGAGTCTGATAGTTATTAAAGGGGGTCAACCCGATATCCAGGGTGGCAGACCTGTTAAATTCAGTGGGTCCCTTGTCAGATCTGAACCTCAGAAGGAAGCGCACACTCTGCCTAGGAGAAGGGTCCTAGGAGAAAGTTGGGCTGTGCAAACCTTTTTCTGCTGCTTGCTTCTCCTGCCAGTCTGGTTTCTCTTGGTTGGGGGTGGAGGGGGGGATGATTATTCTCTCATTCTCAGGATGCAGGAGGAGCTTGATGGGCATAGGCCCAGAGGAGGGAGCAGTGTGGGGAAGTGATACAAACCCCATACAGGCCCAACCAAAATGACAAAGGCAAGCAGCCAGAGCCTGAGCCTTCAAAGAATGGGATAGCATGGTCTCTCCAGATCTTCCGCAGGAGACTTGGGGACAGCTTGGAAACTTTTTCTGTCACCAGCCCATTTGCAGGCTAAGACTCCTGCCAGAGGATAGCAGTCCTCTGGCTGTTTACAGTCCCTAGAGGCAGCAGCAGTGAGCGTATGATTTATTTTCCTTTCCTTTGTGAAGGAATTTCCAGCAGTCCCCATGGGCTGTGTCCGGGCTGCACAGAGAAGGGACCTGCTGTGCTGTTATGTGAGCTCCCTGCCACCCCCAGAGGCCCTCTGCCAGCAGAGTCCTTACTCACCACAGAGGCATGTGGCTGTAAATGTGGGCCCAGCCTGTGGGGAGAACCTTTCCATTCCTCTTTTTAAAACCAATTGCATGTTTGCAGAGGAACACAGTGGCGATGAAGAGGTTCTTGACTGACACCACATAGCAAAGTTGACTAGCTTGGCTCCCCCCCACACACACATATAACATCTAGTCGTCAGGTCATTCCCCTGGCTTAGAATTAGGTCCATGACAGGCATAGAGGCCTGACAGTCACAGATGGAAGGGGCGGCGACCTGGGTTTCCTTCAGTGTCAGATGCACCAGGAGCTTGTTAGTTCCCCAAAGAGCTGCAGAGCCAGGGCCCTGGCATTTCTTCCGCTGTAGTTTCCTTTAGGGTCTGTGGCCCATCTGTTGTAGTCTAGGGGGCTGTCCATAGGAGGCTCTTACTTTTCTGTGAGCCACAGGGCAAAGCGCCCCCATTACCAGCACACCCCATCATCTTGGCCTAGTTACAGTATCATATTAGTAATAGGGGGAAAAAGAGGCCCTTGACTCAATGTCACCTCCTTTAAAGGAAATAAGCTTATGGTCAGACTGAACCGTTCCTGTCCCTTGTGTAGGAGGCCAAGCTATCATTCCCGATGTTCTCATAGTTTTCCGTATCCAGGCAACGGCTCAGAAAACAGGCCTGGCTGGCTGTCCTGCAAGACTGGCCGGAGGCAGTCTTCCTTCAGTTCACAGTCAAAGGTCTCCGGAGCTGCATCTGTTTACATCTCTGCTCAACTCAACCTCACTGTGAAATGTCTGAGATTATCTTCCAAGGCTCTAACAAAACACAGTCTTTACACGTAGTCTCTCATGCACTCGCACACAGACACAGACAGACAGACACACACACACACATACACACACACACACACACACACACACACACACACACACGTACAACAAGTTTTCTTTTACATGCCCCACCCCCACAATAAAACCATCAGAATTTTATGACAAGAAAGTAAATCTTAGGAAGCGGGACTCAAGCTTTTTAAAAGATAGAATTAAGTTTAGAGTTTGTAGTTGGCTACTTTTACTTTTCTCCATTCCTGCCCGGTCATCTGAGACTGCCCTCTCCTGGGGAAGGAAACCCAGCAGGCTGAGTCAGAACAGGTCATGAATCACTGAGCAGCATAAAAAAATTGACAGATGGGCTTTGTATGTACTCAGGCCTGTTCTTTCCAGTTAGCCCCAAGTCCCATTGTCTGCTACTGTACTGTGGAACGTCACTGTATTTTATGGTTCTGTTACGGACTTCATCTTTGCCCCTGCACTGTGTGTGAATTAGTTTTGATCCGTAACATTATAGAGCAATAGTTTTGAAGGTGGAAACCCTGCCTTTCATGAAGTTTCCAAAACAATTCTAGGAGATTCTAAACACACACACATCAAAAGTGGTAAAGTAAGAAGAGAAATATTTAATATATAGTAGTCCCCTAAATAGACCTGTATAGGATGCATCACATGTGTAAGCCTAGCCTGTGACATTATTCACTTCTACCCGTTTGTTTGCCAATAATACAATGGCTCAGGGAATGCAGGGACTAAGGCAAGGCCTCAGAGGGAGCTAGAACACAACGCTTGGGGTTACAACAGCAACTGTTCTCCACCTGGGTGACTTCGTCCTCCAGGACACTAGGTCATGCATCTGGTGGTCACAGCTAAAGGGACTGTCCTGGGCATCAAGTGGGTGGACGTCAGTGGTTCTGCTGCATGTCTGACAAAGTGCAGGGTAGCCTCCACAACATGGATGTTCTCAGGTTCAAATGTCATTAGTGGTGAGGTCTAGGATGCTGGCCGACCCATCATCAGGCCTTTTCCCACATGGCCTGGGCATGGCACCCTGTCCTGTTCTCAGATTTATTTACTGCTGATAAGAGGCTCAGGTCATTCTGGCTCTGGCTGGCTTTACCAAAAACAAATCAGTACATGTTCAAGTGTGTGATGTCATTCATTATCTTAATCATAGAACTACACCTTGAATCACGGACTGTGAAGGATAACGTTTGTTTCCCTTCTTGCCAGAAGAACACCATATTTAGACAAAGCCAGACAGATTTTCTATAAAAGAAGGAGGAGTACACATTTGTGTGTGTGTGTGTGTGTGTGTGTGTGTGTATGAGAGAGAGAGAGAGAGAGAGAGAGAGAGAGAGAGAGAGAGAGAGAGAGAGAGAGAGCCTGTGGTGTATGTGGGAGAGTGTGCACATGCCACTGTGCAGAGTGGAAGTCAGAGGACAACCTGTGAACCTGTGAGAGTCAGTTCTCACTTTTCACCTCATTAAGGGAGGGTCTTTCTTGTTTTTTCTTCCATCTCTATATTCTGTAGACTGGCGGGCTCACACGCTCCTGTCCATGCCTCCCACCTCCAGGCAGGAGTGCTGGAATTACAGATGTGGGCTAGTACATCTGGCTCTTAACATTGAATTCAGATCCCCAGGCTTGCACAACACACAAGTACTCTTAAACATTGAGTCAGCTCCCCAGCCCTCCCAGGTGACTTTCAAGCGTGCTGTTATTACTATATTGATCTTTTTAAACTTGTGATTTTAATTTTTGTGTATGTGTGAGTGATCATGTGTACGGATGGACCTTTGGTGAGGAGGCCAAAGGTCAACCTTGGGTGTCACTTCCCAGGAGCCAGCTCTGTTGTTTTTGAAATAAGTTCTCTCTCTCTCTCTCACTGGTGCCCAGGCTACCTGATTGGGCTAGGCTGGCTGGCCAGCAGGCCCCAGGGACCGTCCCCCGTCCCCCCCCCCCCCCGCCATCTCCCCCTTCCCAGAAGTGAGACTACAATTGTGCACCTCGACAGGAAGCTTTTTATTTTATTGTATAATTTAATTTAATTTTACATGTCAGCCACGGATTCCCTTGTTCTCCCCCCTCCCGCCCCACCCCCGCCTTCCCCCCAGCCTACCCCCCATTCCCATCTCCTCCAGGGCAAAGACTCCCCTGAGGATTGAGTTCAACCTGGTAGATTCAGTCAAGGCAGGTCCAGTCCCCTCCTCCCAGGCTGAGCCAAGCGTCCCTGCATAAGCCCCAGGTTTCAAACAGCCAGCTCATGCACTGAGGACAGGACCCGGTCCCACTGCCTGGATGCCTCCCAAACAGATCAAGCCAATCAACTGTCTCACTTATCCAGAGGGCCTGATCCAGCTGGGGGCTCCTCAGCCATAGTTCATGCGTTTCCATTCGTTTGGCTATTTGTCCCTGTGCTTTATCCATCCTTGGTCTCAACAATTCTCGCTCATACAAACCCTCCTCTTTCTTGCCAATTGGACTCCTGGAGCTCCACTGTGGATCTCTGCATCCAGTTCCCTCAGTCATTGGATGGGGTTTCTAGCATGACAATTAGGGTGTTTGGTGCAGACTAAACCCAGGTCATTGTGCATTTGCAGCAAACATTTTATCGACCCCAGCCCCCCATTTCATTATTCTTAAAATATCAGTTAAACAACCCCATAGCTGATTGTCGTATTTAAAAATCCATGAATCAAAACTCTCCTCGGGTGTCTGTGGGGGCTGTGGAAGTGTGGTGGAAATAGTAGGGCCCTCATCTCGTGCTGTGGGGTAACTGTTTTGTTTGGTGGAGGTGGAGTGGGGTGTGTAACTCTGTCTTCATCGTGTTAGAGAAATCCAACCCAAGTAAGGTGAAAATAATGCTCCAAGTATACTAATTTTGTTTTAATATGCTAACATTCACTAAGGACTGTACAAAGTTCCCATCCGTTCTCAGCATTGTCTGACATGGTAGACCTGACTGCTGTGTGGACCTCCAAGGAGTGAAAAGCTCACTCATCCTTCTGGAGGCAAATGACTTTCTATTGCTGGCTAGGGGCTGCCTTGTGCTATATCAGAAGAAATGAGAACATGGGATGGTTCTCATATGCAGAGAGTTGTGTGTACATACGGCAACATATCAGAACATGTACTCTTCCAAGAAACCATGGCCAAATAGTCCAGATTCCTAGCCAACTGTGAAACTGCCATGATGTTCTGGTCTTGTGCAATAGAATCTACTATTCCCAGAGTAAAACAGCTCAATACCCAAAGTCACTGAGATATGTGGTGTGCTACAGATCCTACGGTTTGAGGTCTGAGAACATGGATATACATGTGTCACTCCAAAAATGATGTGCCTACACCAACACCAAGACTTCAAAAACTGATATATCCATACTCAGCCTTCACTTCCTATTTTTTTTTCTGGTGGTGCAAGAGATTGAACCCAAGGCCTTGAGCATGATAGGCAAGAGCCATATTCCAAACCTGCTTCCTGGTTTTTAAAGAAAATGCAATACATTCTAAGATGAAACAGTTTTCTACAAAATGAATTTTTCTGATTTTTACTTATGCCTAAAAGTACACTTTACTTAGAGTTACATGAAAATAATCAACCAGTCTCTCCACCATGCACTGTTGTTGGATGTTTTTGGAGGCAGGGTCTTACTATGTAGTCCAGGCTAGCCTTGGACCCTTGATTCCTCCTGTCTCTGTCTTCTGGGTGCTCAGATTATAAGTGTGTATTGCCATGCTTGGCTTATCCTGATATACATAAACATACACATATAACATACATACATATATACTCATACATACACACACATACATACATACATATACTCATACATACACACACACATACACACATACATACATACATACATACATACATACATATGCATACACACACAGTGGTACAAGTCAGTAATGTCAGCACTCAGGATGCAGAAATAGAAGGAATTTGAGTTTATGACCAGCCTAGGCTACATAGTGAGTTCAAGTACATCCTGAGTTACTTAGTAAACCCCTGTATCTTAGTTTCTTTTCTATTGCTGTGAAAAAACACCATGACCAAGGCAACTTAACAAAATAAAACGTTAATTTGGCTTACAGTTTCAGGGGCTTAGATAATTAATGGTGGAGCAGGAGCTCCAAGCACATCTTGGTCCACAGCAAGAGGCTGAGAACAGTGCACACTAGAAGTGGCAAGTCTTTTGAAACCTCGAAGCTCGGCCCCAGTGACATAACTCCTCCAGCAAGGCCACACCCCTTCATCCTTTCCAAATAGTTCCACCAACTGGGGGCCAAGTATTCAAACAGATGCGCCTATAGGGATCATTCTCATTCAAACTACACACCCTGTCTCCAGAACAAAACAGAATGAACAGAACTATAAATCTCTTTGGGCTTGGAGATGTAGCTCAGTGGTTGGGTGCTTTAGCGTCATGTAAGGTCCTGAGTAGCACCACAAGCACAAAAATCATTTCCCCAACACTTAGGACTCAGTGCTTAGTTTTCTGTTTTAATGCTAGTGATATTCTTGTCACCTGTTAACATGAGTCACTGCAAACATAGGCAACTTGTAAGTAACCGGACATCATTCTTCCTATTTCTCCTAGCCTCCTTTGCAGTCTGCACATTAAAATGAAAGCCCCCAGGCTCCGTGCCTCTCTGATCCCTCCTCCACCCACATTTCAGGTTACATCCTCCAAGTTACAGACAATTTTCCATGGGTTACTTTTTCCTTTAAACTTTTTAATATTAACTCCCTGTGGATGTGTGTTCTATTACAAGAAAACAAACCACCTTTTTAAAACAGGCCTTAATTATATAAAATTTTCAGATATTCATTCGCAGTACCTGTAGACTTACTCATCCTTCCTACCAGTCCACCAAGACCTTTTAAGTGCCTGCCATGTTCCAGACAATGGGTTGAGCAAAACAGAAGCAACCAGTGTGCCCAGGGAGCATATGCTAGAGACCAGCACACCATGTACTTTTCTGCCCATCGGTCTTGTGCAACAGGGAGCAGAGGAGTGAGTGACAGAGACCTGCAGTGATTCCTGGGACCAGAAACAGAGAGCAGAGAGTACATCTTCATTTGGATGCTGTGGCAGAGGGTATGGGCTAGCGAGTCAGCCCCATCTGTTAAGACTAGCCCCAGCAGCCTAGTATTAAAGCAACACATCGAGAAGGTTGACTTGGGGAAATACTGTCCAGTGGGCAGTGGTCTGGATCCTTTTAAGTCCCCGTTAGAGAGGACTGCTTTCCTTGACTACTGAGGTTTTTCTTACATCTCTCTCTTTCTGAAGTCTGGGGGCCTGTGCTCAATGGATCCCTCATTCATGGTAGTCAGAATTTTGTGGACATGGTTAGTCTGACTCTCAGATGAGTCCTTGTCATGGAGAAGTAACATATGTTCTGTTCATGTGAAATACTCTGGCCCACATTCATTTTGCGGTGATTTTAATGAGATGTTAGGGTCAAAGCCTGTTCCCTGGCAACCCTAACAAGCTAGGCTCAGCTACCCATCCTCAGGAAGCCAATTAAAGAGAGACCTAATAGCAAAAGGCAGGGAAAGGAGGTTTATCCAGTGTGGCCACCCTGGGGAGAGTAACAAGTAAAGAGGTAAACTGCCCCCAAGTCCGTCTTTGGGGTCCCGATATGTGGTTTATGTTTAATAGGGGGTAATGGGTACCCAGAATTGAGTAGTCCTGATCAAGGTGTGGTCCCACCCATCAATGACCTATCATCACTAGTCCCCCCTAAGTTCCTCTTCTGGCTGGTACAACATTTTAACCTCTTCCGTCTCCTCAAATGAGTCTCCTTGGGGAATTCTAATTTCTTGGGGACCACTGTTTCAATAGTCTGATAGCCAAAGGGAGGGGCATGAGTATCAGCGTTCCTGCCAGGACAGTTACCAGGATGGATGGATGTGAGGGCATTGAGTGTCCTAAGGGTCTGTGGATGCATGCCCCCACTTAGGCTGCTGTGTGTTTTCTTGTCTCCCTGCAGATTAATTGGCACAGCAAGTGTCTCCCTGAAGGACCTGATCGGGGACCAGAACAGATCCTTGCCCTACAAGCAGATCTCCCTGCTGAATGAAAAGGGACAAGACACTGGGGTGAGCTCTCTGCTTTTGTGAAAAGGCAAAATAAGATGGTTAAGTAAAACCTCATTTAGGAAAGACTTTCGTTTGACAATCGGCTCACTATACAAAATACTGGAAGTCTGACTTCATGATAAATGGGTCCCTTTGTCAATGATATGGGCCTTATCTTCCTCAGTGTTCAGTCACAGAGCCAGCAAATTTGAGATTTGATTTGATTCGATAGAATTCCGTATGGTAAGCTGGACCCCTCTTGATATAGCTCAATGCTATCCATGTGAGTGTTGGCATTTGGGTGGTGGCCGTTAGCTTTGGGTAGCTTTGAGAACATACCAGACATACAGAAGGTTTTTTTTTTTTATTACCTTCTGTGTTATAATAGTAATATCATGGTAACTGTCACCACATTGGTTGATGAATATTTTCTGATTCCCAGCCCCTCTATATAAGTATATATTATCTAACATAAAACTGGAATTCAAAGCTGGGTGTGGTGGTTCACACCTTTAATCCCAGCAATCAGGAGGCTGAGTTTCAGCCTGATCTACATAGTAAATTCCAGGCCAGCCAGGGATACACAAAGAGATACCGAGTTAAAAAAAAAAAAAAAAAGGATTCAAGTGTGTTTTGCTCAAGTAACTCAGGTTTAGATGTCATGTACCTACTAAGAAGTCTTCAAAAGCTAGCATGCTTCTAACTCCTTCATTTTCCAACCAACTTGCTTTGCTTGTAAATCTGAGCCAAATTTTTATACTACAGACATCACTGTAAGCCTTGTCACAGGTGAGCCCTCTTGGAATCCAGGGGAGAGGATGCCAATGTGGCTGCACTGATCTCCGGGGCTATCAGCTTGCCATGAGTCAGGATTCTAATCACAACATGTGCATTCAGAATGCCCTCTGTCATCTAACTACCCAAAACTTGGCCGAGAGAAATGATGCCAAGGCGAGATGGGACGTCTGTGTTCTTTTCGGATTGCTGGTGTTTTATAAAGCACGGAAGAAAGCTCATGGACTGTCCAACGCAGCAGAACTATGAGATGAACACTGCCCCTGGGATGCCCTCACCCCACTGAGATTCCTAAGTGTCCCTAGTAATACTGGGGCAACTGGGACTGGGGCATGTAAAACAGCAATCTGAGGATCAGTCACCATGGGCTCCACTGGGTTTTAAAAGTACAATTTCTCATGTTAAATTTGAGGCCCAAGGTGCTGGCACATAGCCTTCATGTTGAGCCTTGGTCTGTGGAATAAGTAGCCATAGAACCATAGCCATGCTGTTCTTGTGACTGCGGCTTGCTATGGGTCTGTGGGTAGGCCTATTGACTAATCTGTTCAGTGTCCCCAGGCCAGTCTCAGGCACCAAATGTGCTGATCCATGAGAAAACATTCACTGATGAACAGACAAGAAAAAACAGGATCAATACAGACATGTGTCTGTACATGCATACGTGGGAGTCACTAGCCCTAGCAAACCCGTAAATGAAGAAAGAGAGGCCCACTTAGATTTGGACTTCAGAGAAATGATGAACCATTTTTAGCACTGATATGTCATAAATATTAGGATATCTTATTCTTTATTTTTTCTTCTTTAAATTTTTGTTTTATTTGTTTTTGTTGTTGTTTTTCAAGACAGGGTTTCTCTGTATAACAACACTGGCTGTCCTGGAACTCGCTTTGGAGACCAGGCTGGCCTCAAACTAAAAACATTTTTTTAACCTTTATTTTTATTTTATGTGAAGGAGTGTTTTGCTTGTATGTATGTCTGTGCACCAGGTGCACACAGTGACCACAGAGGCCAGAAGGAGTGTCAGATCACCTGAGGCTGGAGTTACAGAGCTGCCATGTGCGTGCTGGGAATCAAACCCCAGTCCTCTGCAAGAGTAGTTGGTGCTCTTAACCACTGAGCCATCTCTCCAGTCCCTGTATTTTATCTTCTAACCTGGTGTGTGTGTGTGAGTGTGTTGGGGTAGCAGATGTGAGGTGAGAATCCTCATTTGCAAAAGACTTCCTTAATTTTAAAGTTTGTCTTTCCTCACTTTGGGTATTAACATGCCTTTCTTTTATGAAATGATTGTGGTAGGCAATGGGCATGTGTTTGGTGGAATAAAAGTTGTCAACTCTTCTTCAAGGTTGAGGGTGTAGCTCAGGGTCAGAATATTTTCATAGCATATGTGAGACCCTGGTTCCCATTCTTGGTACTGAAGAGAAAGAGGTAATATTTTTTTTTTCCCCAGCAAACTGTTTTGAAGTCTTGTAGGTCCGTGAAATATAGAGACATAAGCTTTGCTTTGGTGCCCTTTTGTTTGATTCCTGGGTATCTTGGGTTCACAGTTAACACAGGAGGGATGACAATTACGTTATCTTTATGATTTGTGCATTTCTCTTTAATCAGACTCGGTTTCCCCTTTCATTCTGCCTTATGACTATGCTATTATATACCATTTTGTCAATTACTTAAAATTCTTTCCTGGAGAGAAATATAAAAATAAACCTTAGTAATTAGTATTCATGAGCAACAAATGAAGTAATCATTCTAAACGAGCATCTCTGTTGATATTTCTATGAGCAGAGGCCCGTCTCCACTAGCTAGCTACAAGTTCACACAAGCTTGTTACAGTTTTACTTCAGTCAGTGAGGTTGCCCTTGGCAACCTGTGACAAAGCGGCTTCTTTCTCACTCTGCCCTGGCTCACCTGGGGGAAGACAGGCACAGTCCAATGTGTGACATCACCCTCCCCGCCTTTCCAGTCTCACTTTCTTGCCCAGCTCTTCCAAGACTCCTACCCCTACTGAACTGTTCATACTGAGTCTGTGATATTCTTTTCCCTGCCCTGATTCTCTGTGCAATGGATTCTTTCTACTCAGGCCACCATTGACCTGGTGATCGGCTATAACCCACCTTCTGCTCCACATCCAAATGACCCGAGCGGGACCAGTGTGCCAGGCATGGGTGGTAAGTTGACCTTCCTGATGACCCAAGGAGAATCAGCTAAAGCACACAGAGTCTCTAAAGAAACTGCCTCAGCAGTGCCCGTAGCACCCTGCCCACCAGACAGGTGCAGTGGTTTACAAAATGCCCTTCTGGTAGGGCGATGCTGAAACAGCTCCCATGGCGAGCACCCTCCCAGCGCTCATCCAGTACACACAGACTGCAGCACCGTTATGGTGGTGTTTCAGCTTTGTGATTTCCAATGGATACAGTGTCTCAGGTTGTGAGATTCACGAGCCGCTTCCCTGCTCCCCTTCATGTGTCACAGCTCCCAAAGGTGTGATTGCTGGGATGCGTTCTCAGCCACCGGCCCTTGGACTTTTTTCTTCCTCTGAGCCCTGATCCTCTTTCCTCCCCCAAACACCCCCTCTGTCCTCTAGTCATTTCCTTCCGCACAAGCCACTTGGAGTCATTTTGTCAGCAGATGTCACTCTGGACAGGGGCAGTCTTTCACAAAGCTGAGTTTGACTTCCCTTGATGTTTTTGGTGGGATGACAGTGGTACTGAAAATGAGTATTGTCCCAGAGAAACAGAAAGGCTTTCAGAACAAGCTGTTTATGAAACTACCTAAGGTGGAGGGAGATTTTGTCTCCTTAGATCGTCCATAGGAGCCCAAACTACTCCGTGCACAAATATGGTTTCCCCAGAGTGGGTCTCTCTGCTTCCTTAGACATGAGCGACCCTCACAGGGAAGAAAGTCCACTCCACCCCCCCTCCCCCCAAAGGCTCCCTTTACCGAGGCTGTTTCTCAGTACTTGGCATGATGTCGTCTGTAGAAGAAGCCTGGTGTCCTGGTAGCACTGTAGACTGGAGAGTCTACCCAGGCCCAGGCGGCTGCCTCCCTGCAGCTGGATGGCAGACACCGGGCCAGCACGTGCCGGGTCTCCTATAGAGGCTCCCACAATCCTGATCGGCCTGACGGGCTGGACTACAGCGGAGACGGATCAGCCCTCAGGTTCCCTGAATTAGGGTTTTAAAGACCATCACTATGCTCTGTACTGCAAAAGAGCAGGCTGTGTAAGAGCAGGGGACAGTGTAAGTGTGATCCGACAAGGTGAAATTTCTCGATTTAGGAAAAAGGACAAGACTCTTTAATCTGAAAGTATTCTTTGTCATATAACATGGTTCCTCACCGAGGCTGGGTCAGGGGTGACGTTCAGAATGCTGGCCTCAGACTCAGGTTGAAAGACACTTCTTTGAGGATGTACAAAAAGGGAAGGAAGACAGAAGGAGGGAAAAGGAGTGTGTGTGTGTGTGTGTGTGTGTGTGTGTGTGTGTGTGTGTGTGTATGTGTGTGTGTGTGTGTGTGTAGGTGTGTGTGTGTGTAGGTGTGTGTGTGTGTATCAGAATGGGGGCCTATGGAAGATAAGATCACAACTGTTGGCCTTACTGTTACACATCTTAATGGCATACACAGGACACCTGGCCTAGAATTATTGCACCTTACTCCTCTTAACTTATATAGATATTTTCAATTTTTTTTGTAATTTTAGCTTGTTATCTTTTTTGAATACAAAAGAAATATCTGCTTATTAAAATGCAAGCATCACAGAAAAGACCTCATAAGGCACAGGAAGGAAAAAAAAAGTCTCATTCTCCTGAGATACATCTGCCAGCACTATTGACAGTGATGAGTGCTGTGAGAGGCATCTACTCCCACAGTGGCTGCTACACAGAAATGTGAAATCTTAGTATAACACAAAGGTAAGATGGTCAGAGAATGCCCTCTGCAAGCTGAAGAAACTAGTCATTGCCATGGACCGAAGAACCGAACTCTGCAGGAGTTCCCTTTGAAGGAATGCTTTCGATGAGCCCTTATGTCAAAATGATGGAAGATTCAGAGCTGTGTGCATTGGCGATTGATTGACAGTGTGTTGTATCAAAGATATCCCCTTCACGGACTGCCTTTGAAGCTGGTCCTATAACAGAAAGATGGGCTGAGCCAGTCTATAGACTTGGCAGCCTGGAAACTTGTTACCATGGCAACTTGTTCACCTTCTGCCAGTCAGCTTGGCTGGAGTGTATATTTCTGTTACCAGAATGAACTATTTTTAAAACCTCACATCTATTTTTAAAGAACCATCTGTTAAATGTATACTTTGCCCAGCTAAAGAAAAGCAAAACTTCATTCATAGACCGACTCCAGTATTTCAAATTTATATCATTTCATGAACAACAAAGTGTTTTTGCTTGGAGCTAAATTCGATCTACTTCAGAAAAACAGTTACTGATACCTGTGCACGTTGCATGCAGAGATGAGAAGGGCAGTATTGGGTCACAAGGAGCTCACAGTTAGTAGAAAGAAAAAATATAAACTGAGTAACAACAAATAAAAGTAACAGCCCAGCAAATGCGATAAATTCTTCTCCAAAAAGGAGCCAAACAGGGGCTGGAGTGCTAGCTTGGTGGTTAAAGAGCACCGTCTGCTCTTCCAGGGACAGGGGTTCAATTCCTAGCACCCACATGCAGGCTCTCAGTGATCTGTAACTCCAGTTCCAGGGGACCCAATGTCCTCTTCTGGCCTTCTCAAGCTCTTCAATGAACAGGGTGCACAGACATATACACATGCCAAACACCCAAATACATAAAATAAAATGAAAAAAATTTAAAGGAGCCAAACAAATTACTGCATGTTTACCCAGTCACCTTATGCCAACAGGCCTATGAGGTAGTGTATCAACACTGTGCTAGCAAAGACAGACGTGTTTCTCTCACTGTTTGCTAAGTACTTTTCTTCAGTATGCTTCAGTGTGTGTGTGTGTGTGTGTGTGTGTGTGTGTGTGTGTGTGTGTATGTGTGTGTGTATACCATGTCAGAAGTTTCTTGGGGCACACTTAGTGCTATTTATCCAACAGTTGGGATGGAAGGATAAGGAATATCTTACAGTAGCACACAGTTATAAACTTCTGACCACAACAAAGAAAAAGAAAAGAAGCCGGGCGGTGGTGGCGCACGCCTTTAATCCCAGCACTCGGGAGGCAGAGCCAGGCGGATCTCTGTGAGTTCGAGGCCAGCCTGGACTACCAAGTGAGTCCCAGGAAAGGCGCAAAGCTACACAGAGAAACCCTGTCTCGAAAAAGAAAAGAAAAGAAACCCAGAAATATTGGAATTTAAAATCCTACTGCTATGTTACCCTTTTGTGTTTCTAAGCTTCCTTTTTTTATGTTCCATATTATATTTTTTCTTAGTATAATCTGTCTAAAGATTTATTTATTTATATATTTTATGTATATGAATGCTTCATGTACGTCTGCAGGCCAGAAGAGGGGCGTTGGATCTCATTATAGATCTTGTGAGCCACCATATTGTTGCTGGGAACTGAATTCAGGACCTCTGGAAGAGCAGCAATCAGTGCTCGTAACCTCTGAGCCATCTTTCCAGGCCCTCTGTATTATATTTTTGACCTTACTCTGAAGATAATGTTCTGGTTTACAATGACCTTTTTTTCAAGATCATAAGATTCTACCTTGACCAGTACAGACATCCAGCCAGACTTCATTATAAGAGGCCAGATTAATATCATAGGCAAAGAAGGCCAACATGGTGGCGATAGGAAAATGGTAAATATTGGCTGAAGGGGTGGAGAGGGAGAGACTATTCTAGAAAAGCCTTTTTTATTGGGAACAGAAAGGATTAAGTGGGTGCTTAGGCAGAAAGAATGAGTGGTGTGAGAGCCTGGAGAAGAGGTCTGTGTGCCCTAGCATGAAGGTCGAGGTGACTGGGCAAGCGCTATTCCTCAGTGCCATCCCTAGGCAGCCCTGCCTACCCTGGACCTCTTGCCAGGCTCTCCCTCCCTAGCAGTGTGAGGGCAGTGGGTAGCCCACAGATGTGGTAACATCTGTACTGTCTTCTTCTGGGTGGGGAAAGCTCATGAGGAGGGTGCCTGGAAGGAGCAGAGCGGTTGGCACCCATGGGGAAAGAGGCAGTCAGGATGCCAGAGGCTAATGTGACTGTAGTGTAAGGTGTCTGCACACTGCTGGCTTTTCTATGGTGGATAAGAAACTGTCCCTGTTACCAGGATTGCATAGAGTGGCAGT
Organism: Peromyscus eremicus; assembly: GCF_949786415.1. Lineage (NCBI taxonomy): Eukaryota > Metazoa > Chordata > Mammalia > Rodentia > Cricetidae > Peromyscus > Peromyscus eremicus. The sequence goes on from NC_081416.1 coordinate 24,415,936, forward strand.
CTTCAAAAATATTACCGTTAAGTTTCTGGAAAGAAAATAATTCATTTTAGGAATCGGGAAGACTCATGTGATTGAGTTGCTGGTGTTATGATGGGGGACCAGTCCCGAGTATTAATGGAAACATCCCTGGTAGAATAAGGGTTACATAAAGAGCTACTAGCATTTGGGAAGGGCTCGGGTGATCGAAGCTTACGAGGATTTGACCAAGTAACACTGTCTGTCATTGTTAGGAAGCAGGGTGGCATTTGTACAGGGACACAGCTAGACGGGGACACTAAGACTCTGAGCTGCAATGAGTCAGCAGATCTGATTCTGAACATTGGTGCGTTCTCAGGTTGTCAACCTCTCCGATCCTCTAATAACTTGCACCATCAGGAGACTGGATTAAATGGCACATAGGGTCTCTAACTAGTAAGCTCTATTTGTTGTTGTTTTAAGGCAGGGTCCCACTGTAGCCCACGCTGGCCTGCAACCCACTCTGTAGTTGAAGGCAATTTTAACTAGCAAGAGGAGATGAGATCTATTTAAATGTAGTAGTTGGTCTGAAGTTGGGAGTTGTGGTTATTTCAGGAGAGAACACACATGTTAGTAAGATGGTTGATTTATAGTTGAAAAAAATAGAGATATTTGCATCCAGGCTCTGTTATCTCAATGAAATAAGCAGGAATGTTAATGGAGAATGAAGATTTCCAGGTAAAAATAACTTCTGGGTGTTGGAGGCTGGGAGTGTAGCTTGGTGGTAGAATGCCTGACTAGCTCGTGCATTATCCTGGGCATATTCTCAGCAATGCAAAAGGTAGGCTTTGAGAAAGATGAACCGATGTGACCTTGGTGACTTAGAGCAGCCCTCTCAGGTCAGGATCCAAGAAAACTTTGCCTTAGAAATGTTGGAGATAGCCAGGCCACCCCAGACATCCACTTAAGGTTGGTGAGACCAGTTGAGATGGTGTGTGCCCTTCTCAGCTGGGTTGAGCTGTCTAGATGCAGAGGGAGAAGAAGTCCAGAGTTGAACAAGCACATGGGTATGATGCATGAGAGGAGAAGGGCTGAAGGGCGTGCATGGCAACTGCAATGTTGGATCACAGGCTCCAATGCCTAGGAAACTACTGAAGGAATGGAGGGAGCACCAGACAGGAAGGTGGTGTGGGTGGTGTGGACTGGGGCTGCCCATGTAGAGAAGTAGTTAAGCAAACCAGGAAGAATCAAGAGATGCCTTCTCTAGTGGGTTGAGTAATGTCCCCTGAACCGTCATGTGTATGTGAAATGTCAGAACCCATCATTTGGAAATAGTACGTGTATGTGGTTGGTTAAGATGAGGTTGTCCCGATTATGGCAAACTCTAGATCCCATGACTGGTGTCCTTAGGAGATGAAGTAAGGGTACTCATCTGTGCAGGGAATAGGTCACATGATCACAGGCACCTACTGGAGTGAGGCATAGCTGCTAAGAACCACTAGGGGCCACTGTGTGGGAAGCGGCAGGAGAACTCTTTCTCAGAGGCTTCATGTGGAATATGCCTCGGCCAACACCTGAGAGTTCTCTTCCAGAGTCTAGAGCTGCCAGAGAACATTGCTTCAAGCCACGCAGTTTGTAGCTCTTTGTTAGGATAGTGCTGGGAAGATGCTACACCCCTTCAGTCAGCAGTTCCTAGCTGGGCATTGTGCTTTGTGGACATGACAGAGTCAGTCATTGTTTGTGGCTCTGGGTCACATCCATGCCAGCATAGGTGCTAGCATGTTGGTAAGGAGACAACCTGTGCAGAGGGTGTGTTCAGCAAGACCTTGGGGTTCCCTCACCCTTCATGGAACACTTCCTGTTGTTCAGCCCTGAAAGGGGGAGGTTCAGGATCCAAAGGTAGATTGAACAAATGCTGCTATTTTTCATCTTCTAGGCTTTCTTAGATTATATTCTATAGACAACCAGGAGTTTGAAGTCTTGTCACGAGTGTGTCTAGAGGTCAATGTCTGATGACTTCCTCAGTTGCTCTTCACCTTATTCTTTGAGATGGGAGTCTCTTATTGAACCTGAGGCTCACTGGATCAGCAAGGCTGCTTAGCCAACAAGCTCCAGGGATCTGTCTGGCTCTGGCTCCCTCAGCACTTGTGTCGTACTCTGCTGAGTGGGCCATCGTCCCACCCCCTTTCTGTCTGTTAAGAAATGAAAAGCTCCAGTTTGTCAATAAATTTCAAAGATTTAGTGAATGGAAGAGAGGGGAGAGGAGATAGGCAGAGCTGATTTTCAGTTTTGTAGGGAAAGAAAAGTTTCTGTGTGGTTGAAGGCAGGAAGAAGGAAGGAGTCAGGGGGCATTTGTGGAGTAGGACCGTAGAGACAGCAGAGGGTGGGGACATTAACCTGCTAAGTGGGGAAAACTTCTCCCTTGAATCCGTGAAGTGGCAGGGAGGGAAAGGAGGGGCCAGATGAGTGTTGAAGGAACAGACAGGAAGACAGGGGCAGGACGTGGCCACTGTGGCTACTTGGCAAGAAAAGGGAAGTTTTCATCTGCCATGAGGGCACTCTTGGCGATCACGATGATCATGAACTAAGAACCTGAACAGGAGGGATCCCAACGTGGCTCCTGGGTCAGTCTTCAGAGGAAGACCTGCAGTGAGAAGCAGGGGGTGGGGGCTTGAAGTGTGTCTACAAGTTTGGCTCTCCATGGCATTTCCTTATCTCTCTAGCCCCTGATCTGAAGCTGGCTCCTGAGATGAGAGCTCACATCACAGCCAATCCAAGACCACAGTACTCCTCTCCCTGGGCTCTCTTGTTTCATTGAAGGCAACCTGACCAATGATCCTAATACACTATGAATGCATTTTCTTAAAGAAGCTGTAGCTAAGTCCCAGCTTGCCACTCAGGGCCACCAAAAGCATCTCCTTCACCTGCTACCTTGAGAACAGGACACGTCCAGGAAGCCAGGGTGCTAGAGGGTTACAGGCTAAGGGCCATTGCTAACTGGACCCCCTTTCCATATTTCAGAAGAAGAGGATGAAAACCAGGGAGATGAAGACAGGGTAGATGGTATGGTCAGAGGCTCTGGGCCCAAGGGGCCATCTGGGACACTGTCAGAGGCCCAGCTTGCTCGGAGGATCACCAAAGGGAAGAGCAGCCGGCGGATGCTGTCTAACAAGCCACAGGATTTCCAGGTGGGAAGGGATCTGCTGCTCTGTGTACTCACTGTCACCCATGGCCCATGACCCAGCCACTGCTGTGATGTCAGGATAGACCCACTCCTATGGGAAGGGCTCATCTGCTAAAGGGGATATAAGGGGGTGAACCCAGAAAGGAGAGTCCCATGCCCTACAAGCACTAAGGGTTTAGTGAGAGAAAACAAGCTGTTCGGAGTGATGTAACCAGAACCTTCCTTCCCTGTTAGTAGGTGGGAGCTAACTAGCAAAGAATAGCAGCTCCAGTCCCTGTTGCGTTTTCCTTAGCTCTTGGCATGAGTGTATCGCAGAGACACTTGAAGACCAGGCGAAGGGCTACAGGGCTGGGACCTCAGCCCGCCCTGCTTTTCCCAGGCTAGCTCTGAACCCTTTCTCCTGCTCAGCTGGTCTGGGTTGAGAAACCCAGCCACAGTTCCCATGTTGGAGATGGTCAGAGATGGCCCCTTCTAGACTGAGGGTCTCAGTACAGTAAAAACTGCCTGCTTGGTTTTAGCCATCCTTGTGAGCCGGAGAGCTGAGGTGACGCCTGAGGATTCCTTCGCACCATCCAGTCGGGAAGGTTTGGTAACAATGCTGCTTTGTGCTTGCAGATCCGTGTCAGAGTGATCGAGGGCCGACAGTTAAGTGGCAACAACATAAGGCCCGTAGTGAAAGTCCACATCTGTGGCCAGACACACCGAACAAGAATCAAGAGAGGGAACAATCCGTTTTTTGATGAGGTGAGTGGGTGGAGAATGCGTGGCCCTGCTCACCCGGTCCGTCTTGTTTGTACTCACCCCCTCCTCCTGCCAGTCCCACCCAGTTCACAGAGGAGGGAACACAGGGCTCAGGACTGGAAAATATAACATAGGGCTCCGGTGTAAAGCAGGGAGAGGTCAGAGCCACGTGGGCCTGAAGCCATCTAACCAGCTTCCACTGATTTCCGAGTGCCCGTGTCTTCCTGTCATTCTTACAGTTTCCCTGTGGGTCCCTTCATCCTGGTGATGGAACACATGATGTCACCTGCACCCACCCTAGCTCTTTTAGATTGCAGAATGACTCTGAAGGTTGACTGTGTCACTCTGCAATCCATATTTTAAGAGGTGTCAAATTTTGCTTGGCTGCAAAAAATAATTCCTATTAAAGGAAAGTCACATGAACAAAAAAGGTCTTGTTTTTCTTTGTACTGAGAACACAGCCCATTCTGTTGACTTCTGTGAGACAACTCAATGATGCTTAATACCTTACCAGTCATCTCCAACACCACAAAACCATAACTGGGTATGGGCAGGAATGATTTAGGAGTCTCTCTCTCAGAGGCTAGCTGTGCTACGCTGAGGAGACACAGCTCTGAGCTTCCTGGGGCCTGAGCTTCATACTCTGCTCTCATGCATGGCCTTTCCTAGTCTCTCTTTGTTTCCTGCAGCAGCTAATCCCAGCCCCAGGTCTGCCTTTGTCTTTTTTCCTGTCTACAGTCACAAAAAGAGACTAGTTTCTGTACCCTGTCTCTTGTCTTGTTCAAGTGAAATAAGGAACCCCACTTTCTTCAAACCTGTCCTTCTTAAGTAGAAGACCGACAATAGCATATAGATGCCTCCAGATGCCAGTGACTTGGAGCTTTAGACACGAGACCTGTCAGTTAACACTTCCATAATATAGGCTTTATGTTCACTAAGCTATTATAAGGAGTCCAGCAAGAGTCTCCATCTTCCTCAGAGTTTTCATACTCATCATCTTAACCAAGTCACTAACTCATTATTACCAATAACACAACGAAATGACATAGATACCTTCTGCTTGTGTGTACGTGGTACCAGGCATTGAACCTGAAGCATCATTCATGCTAGGTGTACCCTGATCTATATCCCCAGCCCCCTCCCCCTTTTATAGGACACATATGTTAAACAGAAATGATAGAACTAAAAATATTAGTGAACTAAATGGGCATTCCAGCCTTCAGCACCCACCCACTTTAGTCAAAGTGATGATGTGGGATAACCTAGATCCGTTTTAGTTAGCTAGAAATGCCTAGTGCTAAACAAACAAGTTTGTTTGTAATGTTAGGTAAATGTTTATATTAGTTATTTCTCGTGTTTTCCTTTGCTGGCGTATGGAAATGGGTAATGTGTTCACATGGCCATACCTAGTTCTGAAAGTGTTTTGTCGTCTCTCAAACTGTCAGCGTCAGATCCTCTAGACCCGAGTCACCGGCTAATATGTGAATGTATTCTGTGTCGTTTGACAGTTGTTTTTCTACAATGTGCACATCACACCTTCCGAACTCATGGATGAGATCATCAGCATCCGGGTAAGGGGCTGGGGCATGAGGACACTGCTCACTGACCACTGGATGAAGGCCGTCAGCTCACCTCTCTCCTGTCTTTTAGGTTTATAATTCCCATTCCTTGAGGGCAGATTGTCTGATGGGGGAATTTAAGGTGAGTGGTAGCAGCATACTTCTTTCAGTTACGTAAAGATGAGAACTCTCATAATAAGAAATCTGTTGCACAAATCCTAAATGGTCTTACAATAAAAACTCGGTATGTCATCCAACTTTTGGGGCACAAATTCACAAAAGGAGTCTGACTCACAGCCAGGCCTCAGGGCACACATCTTGGTGACATCTTAGGGTTTTAGGAAAAGAGCAGAGACACCATGATTTTTGCTGAAGGCTTCACGAGTCTTGTCTACCCTCAAAATATAACACTAATAGTTATATAAGTCACCATAAGCATGGTGCCTTGGTGTGTCACTGAGAGTCCTTGCCAGCCCCCCTCTGAGGATGGAAGCAAAGCCACTGTTAGAAAGAGTGTTCTTGGTGCTGACAAAAAGCCTCTCAACTAGCTGCACTCACCGATGACCCCAGAGCGCTGTCTGCAAAGCCAGTTGTAAGTGAAATGAGAAAGAAAAGTGAAATTGAACAAGAGAAGCCACACTTTTTAAGTAGTTCTCACTGGGCCGATTCTTGATGGGCACCTCAGCAGTTCTTAGAGGATGAGCTACCTTTTGAAGGAAGAAGTTCCAGTCACTAAAATGCTCATAGGATGATCCAGATCAGACACACCTCTGGTCATATCCCTGCCTGCCTGTCACCTGGGTAAAATCTCTTAACTGCTCTAATCCTCAGTTGCTTCAATCTGCAAGAGGGAATCATCACTATGAAGATGTGGACAGACATCATGGAACTGTCCGATCAGAGATCAGATTAGTGTTCACATTAGTGTTCACTGGAGAAGGAAGGTTGGACAGGAGACAGGGCCAGGTGATGTCCTGCAGGGTGATATAATGGTTCCAGTTTCTCTGGTATTTTCAATGCTAAAACTAATGAAGTCTCAAGCAAACTGGGACACGTGAGCCACCCTGCTTTCATGATCTCTTCTAACCCTAAGTCTAGCTCATTCATTCAACAATGATTCATTAAGAGTCTTCTGCATCAGGCATAGTGCTGATACAGAGTGGGTAATTTAGGTCTTGGAAATTTAAGAGCAAGAGTGTTGTATCTAAATATAATGTTGTATTCTTTAAAATGAGCAGACTGGTTTTAAGATCTGTTTAATTTTCTTTTAACTTTCCCCCAGATTGATGTTGGATTTGTGTATGATGAACCTGGTAAGTAATGTCCTTCCTATCAACTTGAAGTCTCAACTCCTAATTCTGAAGAAAATTCTAGAGCTTAAGAAAATCTCAAAGACTGAAGAAATGTCTTTTCAATGGCGAGGATTAAATTCAGGTCTTCATAAATACTAGGAAAGAGCTCTTCCATAGAGGCATACCCCCCAAATCTATCACAGGAATAAGGAAACACTGTTTCTGTAATGGGGAGAATGCTGAATGAGAATAGGTAATAGCAGGTGAATACAGATATCTATTTTTATTTTATTTTAACACTCATTAATAGGTAATGTCTTTGTTTTGTGATGGTTTCCTGATCTTACTAAGATCCAATAGTGAAAGTGTTACAGAGCTTGAAGAGTCTTGCTTAAGTCACACTAGGATAGGAGGGTGGGACTAAGGTGTGGGCAGGGAATGAACGTGAGATGTTGCTATCTATGTGGGCTTGATCAGGGAATTGGTTGAAATCACAGGCCTGCTGGCACATCTTTAGAATGTCCCTGTCCTTTTGTCCCTTTGTTAGGCCATGCTGTCATGAGGAAATGGCTTCTTCTCAATGACCCAGAAGATGCCAGCTCGGGTGCAAAAGGTTACATGAAAGTTAGCATGTTTGTCCTGGGGACCGGCGATGAACCCCCTGTGAGTCCCTCGTCCTCTACCTTCTGTTATTAAAAAGGAATTAAGCAAGCAGACTGTGAAGCAGAGCTCGGACTCCAAGCTGTCACCCTTGCCCAGGATTCTTCTAATGCCAAGAAGCTGCCCTTTCTGCTCACTGATTACCACTGTAGCTCAGGTTCCTTCTTGGTGCTGCCTAGCGTTTGTGAGTCTTTCTTTTAGGGGACAGGGATGCTGAGTCAGGGTCTCATGTAGCCCAAGCTGGCCTCAGATCTGGCTATGTAGCTAAGGTTGGCTTTGAACTTCTGGTCTTCCTGCTCCACCTGCTATGTGCTGGGATTACAAGCGTGCACCACAGCATCTAGGAATAAGTGTTTAATTCAAGAAATGTGTGTGTGTTTAATAATTGCCTTGTATCATTAGAAAGACTTGAACCCACCTTCTGTGCAAGGATTCCTTACCTCATCACTGTCTTCTACCCGAAGGGTTAGTGGTAGTTCTGAGAAATCTAGAAACTAGGAACAGGAATGGGCCAGAGAGAAGCCAGAACACAGGAATATATACACATCCTCAAATGGGTGCCCATGAGACTGTAGAAGGGTGCAGAAACATTGAAGCACTGATGTTGTAGAGGCTTTGAGGATGAAGGAAAAGTAGTGAGTGAACCTTTAAACTCCAGACGTTAGAGATCATAATGGAGGCAGTTCTGGGCATCAATAGCTTGGTTTCTTTTGGAAATGCTTCTTTTTATACGTGTGATTTTAACCGCGTGTCTCTGATAGCCCGAGAAACGAGATCGTGATAATGACAGTGATGACGTGGAGAGCAACTTGTTACTTCCGGCTGGCATAGCCCTCCGGTGGGTAACCTTCTTGCTGAAGATCTACCGAGCCGAGGACATCCCCCAGAGTATGTACTGCCTTCGTCACTCATGGGAGTTTCAGTAGTCTTTGAGATGGTACATGCTGAACTCACTCTGAGTGCTGATGGATGCTCCTTCCATAGGTTCCCCTCTGAAAGGCCTTCTTGGATTTACTGCCATTCATCTGGCCCCACTGAACGCTTTCTAAGTAGCTGCTGGGCAGCCATTGCTCATCCATGTTCCTTCTTGAGTGCCTGCCTTTGATCATTCTGCTCTGTTCTTTCTTCCTCCCATGTTCTGTCTCCTTCTAGAGACTGCTAGAGAAAGGTGAACAGTCAGCACTTCCAACCTCTTTTTTTTTCCCATTACATGTAGTGCATGTATGTGTGTGGGGGGGCATAGGTACATGTGCCACAGTACACGTGGAATCAGAGGACAACGTGAAGGAGTCTGTTCTCTCCTTTCATCACGTGGGTCTTGTAAGCAAGAGTGCAGTGAAACCACTGAGCTGGACCACTCCATGGATAGAAAGAAAGGCTTATTGGGGACCAAATTGCCAAGGCTTTCTCTTGGGGGCCAGAGAGAAGCAGGGTGAGGTCTTTGAGCTGATTCAGGCTGTTCAGATTGACCCAGAACTAGATGTCCTTACCCGAAGTGGGTGATCTAGAAGGTGGACGAAGGGAAGCTCCTAGTAAACAGAAAGCCATCTTTAAGCCTCTGTTACCCACTAACAGTCCTTCCGTTTACATGGCTAAATCCCTCTATTTTTAGGACACTGTCACCAGAACTGCCATTTTGGGACCCCAATTTGGACCTAACAGATCTCAGGGACTGAATTCAGATTGTAGGGCTTGGAGGCAAGTGCCTTTACCTACTGAGACATGTAGACCTTTTTTTTTTCCTGAAGAAAATGTAAAATTCTATAACAAAAAAAAATGTGTTTACTATTGAACTATTAAATATGGCTGAGTAGTGACCAGGAAGATGGATCAGTGGGTAAAAGTGTCCACTCTGCAAGCTGGATGATCTGATTTCAGGTCCCCAGAACCCAGGTGAAAGATGGATGTGGCGGCTTGTACAGGCCTAGCACCCCTAAAGCTAGATGGGATGCCAGACAGGGTTATGCCCCTGAAGCTGGGTGGGCCAACTAACCTGGAGTACACAGCATAGCAGCAAACAGCTGAGGAGACCCCACCTCAAACACAAGTTAGAAGACCAAGCTAGACACCTAAGGTTGTCCTCTGACTTCTACACGTATGTCATGGCATGCATGTGCCCTCACATACAAAACGTGTACACACACATTATATGCACATATATATGCACAATAAGTAAGTAAACAATATTTTAAGAGGTATTGAGCAAAGGATAGTCAAGTCTCAATAACTATGTCTGTCCCTATTATGAGACATGTTCAATGAGAGATTGGCCATTTTAAAGCAAATGACTTACAGAGATTTCACTTGTAGGGACCAAGCCAACCACTGACTATCACTGCTGCCAACACAGCATCATTTCCGTCTCCGCTGCTGGGCTCTGGGGCACAGGACTCTTTCCCAAGTCCCCAGGTGGCAGCACAGACCATTCACATCTACAGGATTTGCTTCTTTTCCTAGGAACTCTTCCCTCCTTTCAAAGATGCTAGAATGTTCCCATACTATCTTTCCCTCAGAAATGTCTTCAATAGATTAAACTTAGCTTCACATCGTTCTTCCTACACTGGCCCATTCAACTGATTTCTGTCCACTTTGGAGTTTGATGAAACAGAGACACCCACATTTGTAGTGTGTCGATGTGTGAGAACTGCCTGACTTATGAATATGTTGACTTTTCTTGGATTTCTCTAAAACATCATATTGGGCCTGTATCATTTTGACCTGATACACATTCTCCAGATTGAATGAAGGCCTGAATTTGACAATTGCCTCTTGCCCTAACCAAATGGATGTCTGGAATCCTATTTCTTCTTTCATGAATGATCAATTCTTTTTAACATAATAATTTATCAGCTTATTTTTCAAGGCACTCTATTATTGTAAAACTTCCAGGGAGAAAACATGTTCTTCCTCTCCCTCACTCCCTCTTCCCCCTCCCACTAGACAAAGAGGGTTTCTGCTGCTCATGCTTGCCACCCCAGAGAACAATTCTTCTTAAAGTTCTTTTGACGTGTTGGGGAAATGTTTAACTTCATTGTTTGAAGAGAATAGGTTTGGTTTCTGCCATGTGACCTGTTCCTTTCCAGTGGATGATGCCTTCTCACAGACGGTGAAGGAGATATTTGGTGGCACAGCCGATAAGAAAAATCTCGTGGACCCTTTTGTAGAAGTCTCCTTTGCTGGGAAAAAGGTTTGTATGTGGTCTGAATGTGTGCGTCTCTTACGACAGACATTTGAAGTGCTATGATTTCCTTGGGGGTGAATTCCTGGTTATTTTTGGTTAGTAGCTCCGGCCAGCGGGCCACTCTGCAGTGAGATGGTTTATTTGAGTCTGGCTGTGCCAGATTTCCCCACAGCCTTGTTTTGGGAGTAAAAGGTATAGTCAACTCAATTAGAAAATTCCACCTTTTGAAGATTAGAACAGCGAGAGCTACCCCTGGACTGTTGTAGTTATTTCTCAGGTTCAACTATTCTCTTAATCTTGGGCAAAACCTCCATCCAGCTATTAATCATTCTGTTGCTGAGATAAAACACTCTGACTAGAAACACCTAGGGGAAGAAAGTTTTTGTTTCGGCTTCCAGATCAGTGCCCATCATTAAGGGCAATCAGGCAAGGGTTCAAGCAGAAACTGGAAACAGAAACCACACAGGAACACAGCTTACTGGGTCAGGCTCTGGCTGGTTCCCTGGCTCATGCTTAGCTAGCTTTCCTACACGCCCAGGATCACCTGCTCAGGGAACGGTGCTGCCCTAGTGGGCTGGGCCCTCCTCCATCAACTAACAACCAAGACAGTCCCCCACAGACGTTTTCACATGCCAGTTGACCTAGGTAATTTGTGAAAAGGACTTTCCTCTCAAATGACTCTAGACTAAGTCAAGTTGATAATCAAAGCTTACAAGGACACCCCAACTCCTGACTTCTCGGTCCTATCGGGTTTCTCGGCTTCCATGCCCTAACAAGTTGTTGAGAGAGGAGAGGAGAGCTGAGAAGCCTCATCTTAGACCTCTGGAAAAGTCAGAGAGACCCTTGGTATAGGGGAGACCACATCCATCACGGAGATGGTCAAAGGTGGAGACTTTCATTTCATAGAGTGACATGTCCTGGAAGGTTACAGGAATGAAGAGCCAGCACCTTCTTTGTGTTGGAGCTAGTTAGTTATGAATGCAAGAATCCTAAATACATGTGACTGGATAGGATTTCCTAAGAGGGTCACTGGAGATGCAGTGGGAAAGCCCCTGCCCCCGGGATAAGATGAAGTCTGATTTGAACTGCAGACTTTACTCCACAGGCAGCCACACTCCCTAACTTAACTCCGATAGTTTCAATTTCCTAAACTGTAAATGTGAGTGTTAATGGTCTCATAGGATCGTTGAGTTGGTTAATTAGTTTAAGAAGTAATTCGTCTCGTGTTCTGGGAATGTGGAAATGAGTACACGGCCAGCCATAGTTCTCACAGAGCCTAGAAGACACTCCCTGTCTTAATCTGTTTCCTGTTGTTGGAACAACATACCCAGACTGGGTAATGTACAGAGTAGAAGCCTGTGTGCCTCGTGGCTTTGAGGCTGGAAAGTCCAGGAGCACAGCACGGATGTGTGCTCAGCATCTTGTAAGGACCTTCTACTGCATTGTACTGTGGCAGAAGGACCACATGACAAGAGAGAGTACATGTGACAGTTCAAGTCGCTTCCTCTGCTAACAAAGCTACTAATGCCATCATGGGAACCTCGCTCTTATGACCTCATCACTTTTAATTTTCTCCAAAAGTCCCACTTCCAAACACTATGCACATAGGAATTTAGATATTAAGTTTTCAATTTGTGAACTTCAGGGGAACCTATAAAACTGTCACATAGTTAACAAACAAGTAAACAAGAACTGGACGATTTTAGTTGGTGCTTAGAACCACACAGAAAGCAAAGTGACAGTGAGTGATAGATGTGTATATGCATGTGTCTGTGTGTATCTGTGTGTGTGTGTGTGTGTGTGTGTGTGTGTGTGTGTGTGTGTGTTGGGGGGTGGGTAGTTAGTGACATTACGAGGTGGCACACCTTGGAAGAAGTAACATTTGAGCAGAGGCCTGGATGTATAGAGATCCTGATGAGCAGGGGCTTCCTTCCAGGCAGGGAGAGGAGCATGGGAAAGGCCATGAAAGAAGCATCCCTTCGGGGAAAGAAAGCCTCTACAGGAAAGTTAGCAAGGAGAAAGTGAGATGTGCAGTCAGCAGGGGTGGATACGGAGGGCTTTGTGAGGCAGAGAGAGCTCTGAATTTCATTCTAAGGGAACTCTGGGGGACCACAGTAGAGTGGTGTACGAGGCAGGAGGCAGGAAGGTAAGTAAGGAGCCAAGTGCAGATGCTTGTGAGGAAGTGTGTCAAGTATGTGAGGAAGAATGTCAGGATTTATAGACAGGTTGGGTGGGATGAGGGAGGAGGAGGGGAGAAGGATGTCTCACTGACTCACTGTAAGCCTAAGCAATTGAGTGACTGGAAATGCCGAGACAGGAGTAGACAGGGAGCTGGTGAGTGGGATTGAAAGGGCTGGTTAATTAATAACCATGAGATGCTTATCAAATAGTATATAATAAATGCTCAGTAACCTCAGTTCCTGTTACATTCACTTGTTAGACATCTGGTAAGTGAAAACTTGAAGACATGGATAAAAAACAACTTTTGGTGGACAGAAGAAACAAAGACCAATGCTAAACTCAAACCCTTGTCATATTTTACACAGTTATTGCAGAAAAAATAAAGTTCAGGCCTAAGGCGTAGATGTATGTGCTCTGTATGTGCAAAGCCCTGGTTGAGTCCCTGTCACCAAGACAAAAAGGGAGGGGTCGGGAGACAGGAAGACAGAGAGGAAGGAGGAGGAGAGGGAAGAGAGAGAGAAGGAAGGAAGGAGAGGGAAGGGAGGGAGGAAGAAAGGATGGGGGGAGAAAAGGAAGGAAGGACAGAAGGAAGGAGAGGGAAGGGAAGGAGGAAGAAAGGAGGGGGAGGAAAGAAGGAAGGGAGGGAGGGAGGGATGGAGGGAGGGACAGAGGGAGGGACGGTGGAAGGACTTACAGGTTACTAAATATATACCCAATAAGTAGACTGCTAAAGTTACAATCATAGGCACACACATGAAAAGCTCTTAGCAGTTAGAAATGTGACTGTCTACTGGTTTTCTTTGGTGATTTTTGCAGGTTTGCACAAATATAATTGAGAGAAATGCAAACCCCGAATGGAATCAAATTGTCAATCTTCAGATCAAGGTTCGACTTTCTTTTCTTTCATAAAAAACTAAGAATATTGACTCCACTAGTTAGTGAGTAAATGAATAAATAATTACCTTTTTCTGTTTTACTTGAACAGTTTCCCTCCATGTGTGAGAAAATAAAACTGACCGTATATGACTGGTGAGTTGACGGTGTGTTGGGTTCAGCAGTAGAGTTAAGCATCTGGGGACCCAGTGCATTGCTTTAGGTGATCTAACTCACACCATTTGGTGTATTTGCCATTCTTTCACCAGAAAGCAGAACCTGGAGCTGGGTGATAGGGGGTTCTTTAAAAAACACAATAAAACAACGACAATAACAACAACAACAGTAGTAATAGTCGTAGTAGTAGTAGCAGTTGTAGTAATAGAAAAAGCTTTTCAGAAATGTTTTTAGATATCTTGGTTCAATTGTTCATAAACAAAATTAGGGAGGTAGTCACCCGAAAATGCTTAAAGGTAAGAAATTAGGAATTTTAATTTCATTAGGCTGTCCAAAATAGGTTTCAGAAAGAGAATAGACTGGTACTTAGGAAGAACCACCAAAATGTCTGAAAAAAATTCTTTTTATTATAAGAAGGGAAAATCAATAAAATTGCTTACCTGAAGGCAAAACAATTTTTTTTTTTCATTAAGTCAGGCGTGATAGCATGTGTCTGTGATACCAGAATTTAAAAGGCTGGGGAGCACTGTGAGTTCTAGGTCATCCTGGGTTACATAGTAAGACCAGGGCTCAAGAAAAGGGAAAGGAGGAGGAGGAAGGAAGGGATTTGTTGAAGTCTTCCTACTAGACCAACTTCTCAGAACCAATTGGCCATCATAAGACCACTCGTAGAATGTGCTTGTTGGATGGAGTATTCAAATGGCAGCCCTCAGCCCTCTGAGGAAGAAGCATGGGCAAACATGATGGTCATCATCATCTCCATGGTGACTCTGTGGGGCAGGGACTGCTCTCAGCTTCGCTTGACAGTAAGGTCACGAAGCCCAGAGAGGTCAGGTGGCTTGCCCATGGACACTTGGTGATTCCGGACACAGTTGAGCTCACATGCTGCCTGGTGGCCCCACATTTCTCCTTTGGTCCAATGCATCTGACTTTCATGTGAAGGCCCTATTGGTACCACAGCAAGATGGCATCCTAGGTGTAGGAGAGCAACACTTACTGTGTGACCACATCACAGCTGAGAGCTGCAGCTGAGATCTGAGGACAAAATGTCCCCTTCTTTAATGTAAAAGTTTCAAGGCATTGGATCCTCCGCTTCATGGCAGCAGAATGAATGGTCAGATTGGATCAGGGTTTCTAGAGAGGCTGGAGAGTCATCAGCATTGGACTCACAGGCTGTATGTACACTCCTGGACTCTAGCCCAGGTTTCTTGAATTGAGCTTGGGTGCATGAGGATGGGAAGTTTCCACACAATCCTTAAGTACAGTAAAGCTCGAGGCCACTGAATAGCATTCTTCTAACTCCTCTGTTAAGATTATTGAAATGAGCCGGGCAGTGGTGACACATGCCTTTAATGCCAGCACTCAGGAGGCAGAAGCAGGCGGATTTCTGTGATTTAGAGGCCAGCCTGGTCTACAAAGTGAGTTCCAAGACAGCCAGAGCTGTTGTACAGAGAAACCTTTCTCAAAAAAACCAAAACAACAACAACAACAAAAAGATTATTGAAAGGAAGCTATAACTTCACAGGCAGAAGGTGTAACCTTTTGTTTTACACAGGGATCGGCTTACCAAAAATGATGTCGTTGGGACAACGTACCTATACCTCTCTAAAATTGCCGCCTCTGGGGGAGAAGTAGAAGGTAAGTCCCTTGTGGTCAGAGCGAGACAGGATTCAAAGCTTCTAGAAAAGAAGGGGCCAAGGTGTTCCAACAGTTTCATGGTTAGGGAGTAGTACTTATGCAGAGAGCATGAACCGAGGTGATCACCTAGGTACAGGCTTGATGTCTTAAAAGGCAAGTGTATCTGGGCCTAATGGCACAGGACTGTAACCCTGGCTGCAGAGGGGGCTAAGACAGGAGAATCACATGTTCGGGGCCTGTCTAGGCTACATAGGAAGGTTTGCTTTAGCCTAGGCAACTAGACCTAATAAGACCCTGCCTCAAAATAGGAATGAAAGATAGGGCTGGCAGTGTAGGTAGTCAGGAGAGTGTGCACCTAGAGAATACAAAGCACTGCACTCAATCCCTGTCCCCCCACCCTCCTAGCCTCCTAGCACCCCCCTCCCTGTTTCTCATCCCCCCCCCCCAACAGAAAGTGAGCCCAGTGAGCTGTGCCAGTGATGTTTGGGTGATAAACAGCAAAATGATTAACGATGGCAGCAAACGACAATTTAAACATTTTTAGGTTTCTTGCTCGCATCCAAACCCTTTTGGCCAGGAGCTGTTTTAGAATTATCCTGATCAGCAGTATAGAGTGTCCACACATTATTGTACTTGTTGCTACGGTTTGGTGCATATCCAGGGATTGAAGTGGAGAGAAGAAAAGCAGTTAAAACGATAAGAGAAAAAAATTAATGTAATCAGAGTAAAACTTGCAGCCTGAGTTTCCAAGGGCCAGTAGATTAAACATACTACTGAGTAAAGTGAAGTAATTTGGAATAAAACCTTGTCTTGAGAAACTGGAGTTTCCTTTTGCCCTGATTTTATGTTTTAAGAAGAGCATCAATATGGGGATGGAGAGATGGCTCAGCGGTTAAGAGTACTTACTGCTATTGCACAGGACCCAGGTTTGATTCCCAGTACCTTCAAGGTGGCTCACAACCATCCGTAACCCCAATTCCAGGGCCTCTGATGCCCTCTTCAGGCCTCTGCAGGCCCTGTACATATGTGATCCACATATATACATGCTGGCAAAACACATAAAATAACAAATAAATAGTATCAATCCCAACCAATGTCAAGAAGATGGAAGGTCCTCAAGATAAGATAAAAAAGGCACCAGATTCAGATCTTGAGATGTTAAAAAGAAAGGCAATTATAAATCTCAGGGAAAACTAACAGAAATGCATGGGTCAAATATAAAGCCACATGTGGCATTATTTTAAGCAAACAGTTGAAAGTCAGAATGAGATTTCCACCTGCACATGTTCTGCTGAAGGGATCATACGACTGGAATTTCAGCAAAGGGAATGGAATCATGGCCCCTTTCTCTGCAGAACACAAGTATTAAAATTGTTACTAAAACATAAGAACTACTTATTTTCTTTTTCTAAAACCCACAGCCTTAACTCTGAACAGAACATAAATATCATTACCCTTCTCAAATGTAAAACACAAACACAGAACATAGAGATGAAAAGGGGACAGAGGAAGAGTAGGTGTGCTCAGAGCCTCTTTTTGTTGATTGGGCAACATGAATGCACCCACTATAGGTTAAAGAAGACCAATAGAGGTTAAAAAGGGGCCATCTGTATAGAGAATGAGTAAAAGTAACCCAATCCATTTGTTAAGTAGGGAGTCACTAAATAGTATCTAAAGGTAATAGTTCAAAGAAATACTGGTGAAATATTTTACTTCATGATAACATCAAAACCAAACCCAGAAACTGTTACAGGCAGTTTTCATCGCCCTTCTCTGAGAATTTCTGCCATTACAGGTCCTGCAGGTAACCTGGTTCAGGGTCTCAAAATGACAAGGAGCTGCCTCCCCCGACCCCATGCCTCCCCCAACCCCCGTCTCCATGTATACAAAGAAACAAACCATGCTTTGCATCACATAATCCAGGGTTAACTACAGCTGTTTGCTTATATTACCTCAAACCAAATTAACTTGCATTTTCTGGCCATGGGCCCAGCTAAAGACATGTAAATGTTTTATTAAAAGCATGCTGTGTCGTTAACTTCACCTGCTTCCTATGGCTGTGGGGAGCCAGCTCTTCTCAAATGCGGGCTCCTTGGAGCTGGTGAATTTGGATTATTCACATGTGCTGGGTCTACCACTTGTCCCAAAGCTTTGAGCCAGCTGACATTTAACTGGTAAAAGTATGAATTCAAAAGGCTCATGGGATTTGGGTGTGAGCTGGGGATTCGCTGCTGTTGCTAAGCGGCTTATTCAGCACAGAATCCGATTAACTTTGCAATGTGTGTTTTATGCTGTCCACGTTTCTCTTGTTTTTAACCAATCATATTTTTACTACATAGATTTCTCATCTTCGGGAACTGGGGCTGCATCATACACAGGTTTACGCTTTGTAATTTTGCTGTCTTCTAGAGCTTTCCTATCAACTGTCATCTTACTAAGAATATATTAATTCATTGCCTTAAAACCTTTTATTTGATGTTTCACTGTCTCAGATACGGTTTTCCTAGAGTTAGAATGTTCCATGAGTGGTGTGTACTTGTCCTGCATGGCTAAAAACTTAAAGTTAATTACATAGCCAGCCCTTGTGCCATGTTTCATATTTTCAACTTGATGCACACCGTTCTGTGCGGCTTGACTGCAAATAACTTGCTTGTGAGATACGCTACTTTTGTTACTATTTATGTTCAGTGGGTAGAGATGCGGGGCACTACAAACAAAGTCAACAATTCTAATGATGTGTGATGTACCTTTGCCCCACTTCTGATGTGACTCTCTAGGTTGGAAGAACGAGTACTTTCCTCTTTTCAGGCCTCCCCAACAGGAGATACCATAACGTGTCCCTCGGTTTGTGCAGTGCTCACTATTTTTTGCAAGTTTGCTCCATGTTGGCCACCGTAGTTCTCTTAGGGCAGATGCTAGTGTTTCCCTAATAGATGAGGTTCTGAGTTAGAGAAGCATTGGCTTTAGCAACCTTCTCATATGAATATTTTTTTTCTAAGACTCTCTGCTTCAATCCTTTATTCCTAAACAACACCCTATTCCACTGAGTGTTAAAGACATAAAATCAAACTAGTGAACCAAATTTGACCTCCATGTACTGTCCAAGAATGTTCCTAACTCTGCTTTTTGGAGAAAAATCCACTTCCACTTGGGAGCTAGTCAGACTGCTGAAGAAAGCTCTTGGATTCCCCGTGGTCACCCATGACTTCCTCTGGATTTGGCTGTTTCCTTATAGTGCTCTCAGTACCCTTTACTGAGGGGTAATCTTGCTGAGTCCAAGTAGCGGAGACAGAGCCTATCAGATGATCATCGGAGAGAGGAAGCAGTGAACATCAACCTGCTTAACACTTCCGGATATCATATGGTCCTATAACCATAAGGAACTCACTGATACATTTTAAAATTTCAGCGTATTTTTAACAGCATCTACTATACTACTTAAGGCTAAGTGACATTTTTATGGGATATGTATATATATTAAGTAAATCTGGTACATCATTTAAATAACTTCTTAAAACAGTATCTTTTACTCCCAAATATGACAAAATATTTAATGTCGGTTATAAACTTGCAAAAAATGTGAAGACCAACTTATGATTCTTTTGTTTAAATAACGTTCTTTTCATGAAGATAAGTTTGCTGAATTATCCCAATTTTTTTGTCTACTATCTTAAAGTGATAGTAAAATGGAAATATGGCAGGTCCCACAGTATTCATAATTTTCACTAATACAGCTAATTCACAAACTAGAGGAAAAACTTCATCTCACCTAACTGACTAATAACTAACATTTATTTCCGTGGTTTGAGTGTTAAAGACCTGAAATCTAATGGTGATGTTTATGTCTCAGCAAATACAGGAGAGACGGAGGTGGGCTTTGTCCCAACATTTGGACCTTGTTATTTGAACCTTTATGGAAGCCCCAGAGAGTACACGGGATTCCCAGACCCCTATGATGAGCTGAATACAGGCAAGGTTAGTTTCTCAATGAAGACTGTGGTTACCGGGTACTGGTTAATGAGATTCCTTCTTATAATAGCAATAAACATCTCATGTAAGGGCGCTAACATTCCCCACCCCTAACACAGATCTACCATTCAGCTGATAAAGTGTTAAAGGAGAGAAGTCTTATACTTCTTAAGACTTAGAATTAAAGAATAGAAAAGGATCCTGGAAGGCCAGGCATAGAAGTACACATCTTTAATCCTAGCATTCAGGAGGCAGAGACAGGAGGATCTCTGTGATCTTGATGCCAGCCTGGTCTATATAATGAGTTCTAGGCCAGCCAGAGTTACACAGCAAGACTCTGTCTAAAAAAGGAAAGAGAAGAAACAGATTCTGGAGACCAAATAATCAAGTACTGGGGTAAGAGGCACATCCATGTCCGTCCAGTCTTCAACTTTACCTCGATGGAAACCATCAGCAGCCCGTGCTGGCTTCCTTCCTAGTACCACATTGCACTGCTTCGTCCCAATGACCGTCCATGGATCGGCAGTGACATGACTGTGGAGACACCACGCTGTCCTTGAGCTTCATTTCACTGATGGGGAATTCTCTTTTGACTACAGTAGAAGCCAAATGTCTTTTTATTATTCCCCCAATACTCAAAAAAAAAAAAAAAAAAAAAAAAAGGATTATAGATAGCCCTGGGAAGGGAACAGTAAAGACAGTGAGGAATTGGGAACCTTTCATTTCTCTCCAGCAGATGCTATTGGCAACCACAGCCGAGTGTGGTGGGAGGAGTATCCACTCTTGACTTGTACTCTAGCATTCCCCAGAGCATCTTCATCCTTTGTTTCCTGGCCACTTTGAGACTTGCCTGGTTGCCACATGTCAGTTTCTTTATTATGAGAAGAGGAAAAAAGGTCCAAGTTAATAAACACAAATGCAGGGCTGTTCTGATGAATTAAGATGGAGGAGACTTTGAGCCTGTTCTCCTCACCACCCTGCTTGAAGAACTCCTTCCAGACCCAGAGCATAGCTTCAAAACCTCTGGCCTTAGTCAAGATAAGACCATTTTCTGCCCTGGCATCTCATGGCATCATTTGGAATGCATTTGAAAGTAAATGGCTCTTCCTTCAGATATTAAGGACTTAGATTAGTAGGAATTGCTAGCTGATTCACTTAGGGTGTTAGGACATGGAGAGAACAGTGTGTGTGTGTGTGTGTGTGTGTGTGTGTGTGTGTGTGTGTGTGTCTGATTAGGTAGACAGAAGTTGCAGTTTTTGCCTATGGGGACAATCCTGTGTTCTTGCCTTTCAGGGAGAAGGTGTAGCCTACAGAGGCAGGATCTTGGTTGAACTGACCACTTTCCTTGAGAAGAAACCACCAGAAAAGAAGCTTGAGCCCATTTCAAATGATGACCTTCTGGTTGTTGAGGTAAATGTCAGTGTGAACATTGTGTGGGATGGAAGGGATTGGGGGCACTAAGAGTTACCTGTGGGAGACTTGGAGAAAGACTTGCTTCATAGTAAGTCCCTCCAACATTCCCTTGATATATCCATGACAGCACTAGGAAGATAATGAGGCTTGCTTCAGCCATTGAGATGTTAATAGGTGTATCAACCTTTGGCACTCCAACCAAAATTACCGGACTTAGACAGCTTCAGGGCAGAAGGATTCATTTGGCTCTCTGTTTCTGTGTGTTTGGTCCATGGTTGTATAGTCCCATGCAAACTGGACAGAACAGCATCAGGGAAGGAGTGTGTTGAGGGGTTCCTTCATTGTGGACAGACAGCAGAAAGGGGGAAACAGAGAGAGGCCAGGATCTCATAGTCCCCGTGAACTGTTCCCTCCAGCGCCTACTGTCACCAACTCCTGATTATGCCATCGTGAAATAAACTCAGCAAGGGATAATCCAGTAATTATATCCAAGACCTGATGATCTATTGTCTCTGGAAATACAAAGAAATACCCAGAGGCACGACCAGTCTCCTAGGTTTGTTAATCCAGTCAAGTTCTAAATCAAGACTGACTACCACATACTCTACTGTACCTGGCTAGAACAGAGTGCCCAAACAGTCCTCTTGGGTGGAGAGGATGTGAGGAAGAGCTGTAACATGAATCTTAAAAGATCTTATTAATAAAAACAAACCAGGAGCCAGGTATTGGGGTGGACGCTGAAAGGTCAGAGAAACAGAACAAGTCATAGCTAACCTCGCCTCGCCAATTCCTCAGCTGATCCTGTTTCCTCAAACTGGAAATCTCTGAGTCTTCATCCAGAATGAATCTCAGCTGAACTGCTACTAAAAGCTTAAAAGCTTAACCAGCTCTAGTTCCTGGTCTTCATGCCTTATATATCTTTCTGCTTCCTGCCATCACTTCCTGGGATTAAAGGCGTGTGTCATCATGCCTGGCTGTTTCCAGTGTGGCTTTGAACTCAGAGATCCGGATGGATCTCTGCCTCTAGAAGGCTAGGATTAAAGGCGTGTGTGCCACCATTTTCTGGCCTCTATGTCTATCTAGCAACTGTTCTGTTCTCTGACCCCAGATAAATTTATTAGGGTGCACAATATATTGGAGAACACAATATCACTACAAAGAGCCCCTTCCCCAAATGGCACAGGTACCAGAGTTACCCCTTTCCACTTTCATAGGCAGCTGCTATATCTCAGGCTTCACAGTGATGAGGACATGCCTACTTCCGACTGCCATTACAATGGTTCTAAGTTCCTTCCTCTTCAAGACGAGAAGTCTGCTAAGTTCACCTCTGTTTCTGAGACTCTCAGGTCAATGTTCTGAACTGCCTGGGAGAGCAATGAGCTCACTGACACTCCTCTGCCCAGGGCCTCTCCTGGCTTGGTTTAGATTGCCTTGGGCCCACCAACTTCCTCAGGCTGCTACGCCCTCCATTCTGAGAACTGGACAGGGCTTTCTCTTATTTTCCCACGTTACAGAAAAACTAAGCAGCAACTTTACAAAAGAGGTCGGGTCTGAATCAAGTAAACAGTGGGATGGCTGGCTTGAAGGGGCTGTTCTCAGAGCCCATGAGCCCAGTCAGCTTTTGTTAATCCTGAGACTGGCCGGAAAAAAAACCAGTTCCACCACTTTGGGCCAAATTTAAAGCAAGCTTTTATTAAAATATTAAATACTGACGAAGATGAAATTTGGTCAGGACCACTCCCTGGAACTTTCCAGCTGAGTAACCTTGAGACATGTGTTGTCGGGGACAAAACTTATAGGCCACAGTACTTTTCCATGAGGCTTTTTTTTTTTTTTTTTAAATTTTCCAAGAACTACAATTCCTAGAATCCCGAGTAGTTACCTAGTCCTTGGGCTGGTAGGGCTTACATGTTAACTTAGGGTATAACACTTTCTAAATCCCTTATTATCAGTCTTCCTGTCCATTTCCAGCCTGCCTTCTTACAGCTGGACCCAGCTGGTGCCTCGAACACTTCTTTATCTCAGTTTGTCATGAGCTGTCAGCTGAACCAGGACAGTTTCCTTCCTTGAAGTAAACCGGTGTCTGTCTGCTGTAAACTCTGCATGTAAACTTTAGCATGACTGACAGGGAGACCATCTACTCACTGTATGTAGCAGAGACTCTTCCTTCTCCCGTACACTCCACGACCTCGTTCACTGGCTTGCACTAGGACAACGAAGTCAGGCTGGTATCTAAAGCTGTACTGGTGGACTTGCCCGTCAGACGTGTTTGGAACATCTGGAGTGCAGCTGTTGAGCTGCACCAGTCCTCTCACTCTTTCAAGAGCAAAGGATAATGTTCTCCCATTCTTCCTGGGGTTGCCTTTCTCTTCACCCCTCACCTACCCCTTATTTATCCCTCACGGGAAGGAAGCCACAGGGCACAGCTCTACACAAGAGAAGAAGTATTTCTCCCCCCAAGTTAGCAAATATCATAGCCTGGCCAAAAATTCCCTCTTGGAAGTTTATGTTACCATATAGAGCGAATCAATTTAGGTAATATAAACAGTAAAAGAACCATAGTAGGCATTTACTTTTAAATGTAAGTAAAGACTCACCCACAAAATTTTCCAAAAAGAAGGATAGATGATCTGCTTTGAATGTAAGTTCACGTCTGCCTCTAGAGTCAGGAATTGCTTACAGCTCTCCTAAAACAACTTTTCTGTGTCGACGTATCAAGCTTAACATTCTTAGGATGGATATTTGTTTTGAGCCAATCTCTTAAAGTAGATTTACAGGCTAACAAAATAAGTCATTATGAGATACCTGGAGTTATAGACAGTTGTGAGTGGCCATGTGGGTTCTGGGAATTGAACCCAGGTCCTCTGTAAAGGCAATCAGTGCTCTTAACCACTGAGCCATATAGGGGATTATTCCCTTCTCTTTCTACTTCTACGAGACTACAAGCTGACAGAAATTCTCACAACAGCCAGGTATGGTGAGGCACGCCAGTAATCCCAGCACCTAGAGCCTGAGGCAGGAGGGTTGAGTCAGCCTCTCACTCTTTCAAGAGCAAAGGATAATGTTCCCCCATTCTTCCTGGAAGCCTGGGAAGAGTGAGAGCTTGTCTCAAAACAAACAAACAAACAAGCAAACAAATTCTTGAAACGGCCCTCAAAGAATTAAAAATAGGACCACTATAGAATCTCTCAGCTGTACTTCGGAGTGCAGACTCAAGGGATTTGAAAGCAGGGGCTCACACAGACACTTGCACATACATGTTTAGAGTGATGTTATTCACCAAAGCCAAATGGCAGAAGCTGCTTGCGTGTGCACCACTGGGTGACTAGATAAACAAATGAAGTGTTTTCATATAACAGAATAGCACTGGGTAAGAAGGGAAGTATTTTCTGACGTGCTACGTCATGGATGATATAGAAGGCATTGTGCTAAGTGAATTATGCCCAGCACAGGATAGATAACTGCATACCACACATTCAAGAAAGCTGACAGCATGGTCGCATTTAGGGACAGAAAGACGGGTGGTTCCAGCAGCTGGAGGAAGAGAGAAATGGGGAAATTTTATTGGATGAATGTAGAATGTCAGGTTTGCAACATGAGAAGAGTTCTGTGCCTGGATGGTTAGCGAGCGATTGTAGCACAACAATATGCACTTACTTGATGCTCTTGAGCCAGACTCTTAAAATGGTAAGTTCTATTATATGTATTTTACCATGTTTTTAAAAAGTATGGTATGATGAGAAAGGTACCATCTATAGTGATGGAGACATACATTTATGTTTTGTTAGGAAAAGACCATTAAAATTTGGGGGTAGGGGGCTGGAGAGGTGGCTCAGCATTTAAGATCACATAGTGCTCTTGCAGGGGGTTTGGTTCCCACTACACATATGAGGGCTTATACTGCCTGTAATCCCAGTTTTAGGGTACCCAACACTGTCTTATGACCCCTGTGGCTGCTGCACAGACACGGTCCACATGTACACACTCAGGCACACACATACACGTAAAATAAAGTCAACATTTTTTAAAAGAAAAAGACAATTTAAATAAAGCAATAGGTTCTGGGAGGAGTTGGGGAGGTGAATATTATAAAAATACATTGTATAAAATTCTCAACGAACTAATAGAACAATGATAAAAAAAAATGAGCCGTGATCAATGACTAGATATTAACGAGATATTTGGTTTTGATTGAATTGAGAAAAAATGTCTCTAGATGGTGTACAAGAATTCTGATCACTGTGTAGACAAGATGCTCGAGAAGGGCTTTCTGTTTAACGTAACGCTTTCCTGAAGGGCTTCATTTAGTGATGGAAAGCAAAGGCCTCTTTAGGAGCTCCGGGCACTGGAGCTCTGAGAGCTCAAAAGTAGAAACATCACCAAGAAAGACTCAAGAATAATTATGTCTGATTATACTTACTAAATAAAAAGAGTCTTCGGGGTTTTTAAAAAATGCTTTTGAGGCAATTGTCTGGGTATCTCTATAAATAGGTGGCCAAATTTTTGACTCATACGAGCCAGAAGCCCCACCCACAATTAGTGATCCATTCGACTGAATAAAGCCATGGTATAGATAGAGAAGGAAAGGGTCATCAGTTGGGTTACTAATGGAGAGAGAGGAGAGAGACTTGAGGTGGAAGAGAGAGAGAATACAATTTCACTTATTTTCCAGTTGAAAATTAAAATCTTGGTTGTTATTTCTGATTAGAAAATTAAGACTTCAGTGACTCAAAATATCAAATGCATATAAATTAGAAAATTAGTTGCCATTATCTCTCTGCCGTCTATGATAATATTACTGTTAGAAATTTGAGTTATATTCTTCCAGACCTCCCTCATGTGCATCAATATTAAAAAAATATTTAATGAATTTATTTTAAGTATAGGAGCTGGGGATGTAGCTCCCTGGTGGAGTACTTGCCTACCATGTATAAGGCTCTGGGTTTAATCACCAGCAAAACTAAGTAATAATAAAATTAAACACTCCCATTTTCTATATTTGCACTAGGATTTACTTAAGTTGTTGTAGATTTTCATCCTATTATGACAGTAACATAATTTGTTTAAACAGTGTTTTGTAGACACTTACATTGTTTCCCCCTCTTCCAACCAGCTCCATGGTAATAAGCCTAATACTTGAATCTCTGCCCACTTATGTGAGAGGTGGGACTGATGAATCCAAGAACATTCCCATCTGGCATTTAGTGCAGCACTAATTAACTGGGCTTAGAGTTGTATTTGCTGGGAATCCACATATAAATACAGACAAATGAGATGGTACTGAGCCTTGTATCTACTCCCATTTTATAGAAATACCAGCGAAGGCGGAAGTACAGCCTGTCTGCCGTGTTCCATTCCGCCACCATGTTGCAAGATGTTGGAGAGGCCATTCAGTTCGAAGTCAGCATTGGGAACTATGGCAACAAGTTTGATGCAACCTGTAAACCTTTGGCGTCAACAACTCAGTACAGCCGTGCAGTATTTGATGGTAAGACTGGTGTTAAGTGTCTCTTATTTATTCTTGCTTATAGTGGGTATGTCTCAGGACAAGAAGCACGCACTGAACTTTCTCTCTGGCAGCCATTATGCCCAGCGCCTCATTGGTTAATATAAGTGAGAAAAAGGATTGGAGTTTAGGGACCCACAAGAGTGGTTAACTTGGGGGCCAGTGAGATGGGGGCCAGTTGGGTGAAGGAGATTGTCAGCAACCAGACAACCTGAGTTTAGTCCTCAGAACCCACAAGCTGTTCTCTAATCTCCCCACTCCTGTGCACTACCCCCACTGCATGGGCAAGCTAGCACACAGGCGGAGAGGGGATGGGGATGACCTAACCCAGGTCCCGTTTCTCAGGAGCTGAGTCTCAGGTTCCCAATCTTTGGCCAGGCTGGACACCAGATCTCATAAAATCCCAAGATGGTGACCCCGCTAAGTATCCCATTCCTTAAAGCAGCTGTACCCCACCAAACTCAAATCTCCCTTAGATTCAGTAGCTGACAGAGTAGTACTCTGGCTCAGATGCTGGCAAAGCCAGACTTCGATCCTCACTGTTACTCACCCAGTCTCATTACCTAGTTCTCTCTTAAAAGATTCTGTTTTTCTTTTTAATTATATGATTATGTGTATGGGTCTGTGCACATAAACAGTCCAACAATATTGCTATATTTTACCTACATTTTTGGATAAGATGATTTAAAACCTAAAATGCCCTGAAAATCTCAAGTACTTAGTCTTAATTACAGAAAGCTTCTGAGTAATGCCAACCCCACACAGGCAGCCGAGGTTTGCAAAGAACAGGGTTGGAGTGGGGTGGTCGCTCCTCTTGCAGCAAAAACAGTGATTTAAAAGGATAGTTGTCCTGGAGAAAGAGTGAATCCAACCTCCAGTGCTCTCTCCTCTCGTTACAATGCATGTGATGGAACCATCGTGGATGTTCACCTGTTGATCCTGAGATTATTGTCCTCTGTTTGCTGGTTATTTTAGAGAGAGTTACAAAACAATTGGATGAACCATCTTTTCCCCTGTTGCTCAACTGAACAAAACTGATGAATCAGGATAGTGCCCGGGTGTGGCTCAGTAGTAGAGAACTGTCCTAGCTTGTGTGAGCTCCTGGGTTTAATCTCCAACACCCAAAACAACAAACAAACAAACCCTGGCCAAGACCATTCCCCAACCATGTAGATTAATGAGTATCTCTGTCAGCATGTCTATTTAATAAATAATGTTGCCCACTTCCAGTGTCCAGTGTTCACTGACTTCTGACACTCTGTACCAGGGAACTACTATTACTACTTACCTTGGGCCCACACAAAGCCAGTGGTCACTCTGACTTCCTATTGGGAGGATATTAGTCATCGCCTGGATGCAGTGAACACTCTCCTAGTCATGGCAGAACGGCTGGTGAGTTATCTTTCCTGCATTTCCTTTTACCAATCAGTAAGTTAAGCACCAGTTAATATACAAGCTTGGCAATTGTAGCACAAGAACTTAAAATACAATGGTCGACAGGAAAGAGCAATTTCTGACTAAGAGCTGAGGAAAACGGTATGAACCTAGCAGATGTTCATTGGGACGGGGGCCAGGCTCTTTCCCAGTGGTTACTCTACTCATTACAAAGGAATTACCTCAGTCCATCCCATAAAGACAGCTCACCACAACATCCACCCTCCAGCCTAAGGAAAGGGAAAAACGTTAGGAGAAGATGACAAGGACCTCTCACCAGGAAAAACCCAGAAGTCATGCACTTGATTTCTGCTCACTTTCCATTGGCCAGAATCCAGTCATATAGCTACATCTAACCCCAAGGAAGTTCAGTCTTAGGCTTGTGCGAGCACATGCCAGGATAAAGGTTTTCTTCCTGAGAAAGACAGGAGGATGCAAAAGGCTGGAGGACAGAGGAAAGGGAGCTCATGGTGTTGCCGTGATTTATACATGAGAGTGCTTTGTTCCGATAGCTATGTGCAACCTGTAGGACTTTGCTGTTATTACAGTAATACCTTCTGAAGAACCAGGCCAGGCATTCTCTGCCCTTGCTTCAGACTGGAGGAACATTCCTTCTTTGAAGATTGGGAGGGGGGTCCCTCTGGCAGAACTGCATAAGAATAGTATCTGTATGATTACCCTCTTGACACTGGTCCACCCCAGTCGTGAGGAGAAAGGTGGCACATTTGAGACATGTCTACTCAATTTAAAGATACTAAGTTACTTCTGTTGGGTATGGATAAAATCTCTCTGGCATTAGTGTTTTTATTTCAATATTATGTTAATTTAGAGTGTAGGAAAACGGGAAAAGGGTGTTTGGAGATAATCGATATATGTCATATGTGTTATCATTCCTGACACTCTAGCTGCTTCCAGAGTCCCATGGCTGCGCATGTGCTGTCAGCATTCAGGCAAAATGTTTAGTCACTCCAGGGCCTTACATCCTATGTAATCTGTCCGCAGCATGGCCACATAATCTATGCACATGTGTGGCATGGCCATGTAAGCCCCTATACGCATGCGCGAGGTGATCCTTAAAAGCGGACTCCACCTGTCCCCTCCCCACTTTTCCACACATTTCTCTCCGGCAGGCCTGCTGCACTAGCCCCTCTTTCCTATCACCCCTAATAAAACTCTTAAAGTGGGTTTCCTTGTATCTCGTGGTCTGTTCTCGTGCCCAGTAAATAACAATATGTATGGAAATATCACACTAATCTCATTAATATGTCATTAAAATATCTTAATAACAAAATAATTTTAATTAATATTAATATTATTTTTGTAAGGGCTAGACCAAGATATGTGAGAAAATACCTGATCAAAGACTCCATAGCAAAATAAAAATACTGCTTTTTGTTATAAGGGCAATACGAGTTCTCTTTCTACCATCTTTCTATGCCACCAAAATGGTACACGTGAATGTCCTGGCTGATGCGTTCAAGAGTAGCAACATTGCGGAGAAAGAGAGACGAGTGCCGGGTCCTTGTAGGTTCTAAAGTTGTAGCCTGGTTTCTGTCTATGATGAGGAAACACGGTTATAGTGGTGAATGTGAGGTCATTGATGAATACAGAGTTGGGAAGATTGTCCTGAACCTCACAGGCAGCGAGTGATCACAAGTGTGGAGCGATCAGCCCCAGACTTGACGTGCAGCTCAAAGACCTGGAACTGAAGCTGAGTAATTTGTCCCCGCTCTGCTCCATCACTTTGGTTTTATTTTGCTGACAACCCCAGGGGGCATCACAGATCGTGGAGGAGCAAACAAACTTATAAATAAAATGCCTTCGTGTGTGGCTGTGGGAGCACCGATACAGAAATATAATTGAACTTCAGTATAATTTCTCATTTAATAAAGTTGAAATCAAGGGGACTGGATAGATAGCTCTGTGATTAAGAGTGCTTGCCACTCTTCCAGAGGACCTGGGTTTGGTTCCCAGCACTCACATGGCAGCTCACAACCACCTATAACTCCCATTCCAAGGGATCTGATGCCTTTTTCTGGCATCCAAGGGCACCTGGTACATGTGTGGTACACAGGCAAAACACTCATGCACATAAATTGAAAATACAATTTAAAATAATAAAAATAAATAAAGTTGAAATTGAAATGCAACATTCTTATTAGTTTCCAATTCCCTTTCTCAAGGGAGTTGGTGGAGAATTGGTCCCATCTTTCTTGTAATGATGTGTGGGATATTCTTCAGGGTTTTTTACCCTGATTCTTATCATCTCTCTCCACTGGCCAAGCTGTTTGAGCTCCAGGCTAATCTTGACAGAGATAGTGGCTTTCCATGACCAGGACTCTGGCTGGGCATAGAGGGAACTCCCTTCCCCTCTCGGTTGACAGCTGCTCAGCACTTGCACACTAGAATGTTCTGAGCTTATCTCGTACTTTCTCAGCCCCAGCCCTGAAATAGCCATTCATCTGAGATGCTTTAGTTACTTTAATGGGAAGTGGCATTTGAAAAAAAGAATCTGGGTCCTAGAGTGCTCACGGCTACTGGCATATTGTTGCTTACAAGCTTTGTCAGCCAACTCATGGGCACACATACGTGCATGTGCGTACATACACACAGATACATACGTGCATGTGCGTACATACACACAGATACATACGTGCATGTGCATACACACACACAGATACATGCATATTTACTTCCATGTCTATTAAAATATTGACGGCCAGAATGGTGCCTCTAATTTTAATGTTCTGCCAAGGACTTAGTCTATCTTTCCTACAGTGAGACTCCAGTTCCTGCCATCAAACTTAAACTCCATACATCATTCCCTGTGAACCACAAGCCATTTACAGTTTAGTACAGTTTGGATTGTCTTTGTCTTGTAACTTAGGCTAAATGGTCAAAATGCTATTTTCATAGGTTACATTGGTTAGTTCAACTATTCATCTAAAATATAACTAAGTCCATACTGTTTCTATTATATCCTCTTGAGGGTTCCCTCACCTATTCCTGATTCTTTCTTCCTGTTTATTTTTGGACCATATAAAATATTTACATGGTTTCAAAGGTCAAAATACGTGATAAGGTCTTCTATTGCTTAAACTTATTAGTGTCAATTGCATTTAGAAGGAAAGTAAATAGCACAAAGCTATGGTGGATATTACTAAGTGAGAACAAAGCCTCAGGCTTTTGTGTAATTATATCTTTTTATGTCCCTACCCCACTCTCTACCCTACCTTAGAACTAATGCTTTCTTGGGAATAAGGGCAGAGTTACCAGCTGTCTCCCCTCTTTCTTAATTCTTCAGCAATCAAACATAGAGGCTGTAAAATCAGGGATCCAAGGTAAAGTTCCTGCAAACCAGTTGGCGGAGCTGTGGCTGAAGTTGATCGATGAAGTTATAGAAGACACAAGGTACAGTGACCTTCCTATCTCCACACCCCAGTCATGGCCTCACCCCTGGATTCTAAGACCGAAAGCGCTTCTAGAATCTTCTCAAGTATTTCTCTGAAAAATGCATTTGAGCATTGTTTGGGGCTTCTTGAAAGCCTCACCCCACCCCAGGAGGAGTTTCTGAGTCACCCGGAAAAGCCCAGTTCTCTGGTTTGTTGCCAAGTCTAAAGCAGCCCAGGGAGGCCCAGGTTGGACTCCAGGAAGCTGGTCCCAGCAGCCTGAGGCAAAGGGTGGGAGATGGAGGGGAGGGAGGAGTAACACACTTGAGCATCCTCCTGAAGAAGGACTCCTGACTTCCACAAGGAGATAGGAACGTGGGTTCCACCACTCAGAACAATGTTCCTAATCTGTGGTTTTAGAAATAGCTTACTTTTTGAACTGAGTGTCTCAAGCACTCTACACCCCTTTAGAAGCACTTACAGTAAAATAGGAAAAACAGAGATAGTTAGGATGGCTCCTAACAAGGATGACATGCAAAGTCATGTTAAAACAACACCACACACACACACACACACACACACACACACACACACACACTATGCCAGGTTAGACAAGACCAGTACATAGACTTAGCCAGAGGACATCTCATTGCTGTGATGTGGAGAAGTAACTCGGCTCTTTTGGCATTCAGAAATGAAAGGGGAAAGTGATTCATCCCAAACTCATTTTAAATATTGCCTAATAAAACCATAGCTCAGAGGAACCAGACATTTCCCCCTCTGGGTCAGGCCCTCAGTCACCCTGTCTTCTTGTGCCTTCTAGTGGTTTAGTCAGGTCATTGAAGAGCCGCAGAAGTCCAAACACCACTGGCTTTGTGAGCACTCAAAGCTCACACTGAGAGACTGAGGGATCCTAAGGGGTCACTTCTTAATTACAGATTAGAAAGCAGAGAGGCCCAGTGGCAGTGAAGCTGAGAATGAATTACCTACCCTCTTAGCCCCGCTCCTCCTTGTCACGGTCAGCACCTCACTCTCAAAGGACTCAAGTGTGATTCTGAGCTCAACAGCTTTCCCGTGTATTTTTGCTTTACATGGCCACTGAGGTTCTTAACCCTTCACATACACATACTGCCACAGTCATTAATGAAATCCAACCAACGTGGAATTACGGCTTTCACTTGGAAAATGCCTGTGAACTGTAGGATTTGCTGAAGAAAGCACAGCCATATCTAGCTGAACTTACAATACGAGCAGTCTTCAAAGAAGTGAGCTGGGGTCTTTTAAGTGCTATGTAAAAGGAAATTTCACGTTTGAGGAAAACCATGGAATGCAAATGACTGGAAATTCTAGGTGGAGACAATATGAGTCGAATTTTCTGGTACTAGTGACAGTCTTGCCCTGTGGTCTCACCTACTGCCACAGCGTAGGTGTGGGGCTAATAATAGTCACTCACTCAGTCATCCCTCTTTTCTTTGGGGGTCCCACCACTGGGTCTTGGATGGAAATTGCCCTATGCAAGCGGTCCTTCCTATTTTCTGGAACGCTTTGAGAACCTTCTGAGATGAGGCAGGGATGAAGGTGGTGGGAATATTGTTTAGATTCTACTGCTTTGAAATGTTTGTTCTCTTTTCTGTTCTGCCAGGGCCACAAAGGTGTCCTCAACTCTAGCTTAAACCAAGCAGTGCCCGCAGAATCAGGAGATGCTGACATTTCAGTCTACATGAAATGCATGCAGACATACATTAAACAAGTGTGCAAATACAAGAGGACTCAGTTTTGAAGTCTAGAATGCCATTCTTAAGTTCCCTTCCTTTTGTTTCCCTTTCTTATAGATACACCTTGCCTGTCACAGAAGGAAAAGCCAACGTCACAATTCTGGATACGCAGATCCGAAAGTTGCGGTCCAGGTTTCTCTCCCAGATACACGAGGCGGCTCTGAAGATGAGATCTGAAGCCACAGATGTGAAATCCACTTTGTTGGAAATCGAGGACTGGCTTGATAAATTGATGCAACTGACTGAAGAGGTAGACCTTGGAATTACACTAATGTCGTTCGCTCCCAGAAGGGTCCTGTGGCTAGCAGCAAGGGTGGGGTGGTGGATGGAGCATCTGGCATGATGTTTGGGACCGTGAATGGATCTGATCAATGATAAAAACCCAGGGGTTACTGGGAAGGCTACTGAGGACTGGGGTGAAAGTCATTAAAATCAGGACAAGAATTTTGAGTAGGGTCCTAGAGGGGCCTGCAGGAAAATCATCATTTTCATAGTGCTGTCATAGAGTATTTTGAGTGATGGAATAGTAGAACACAACATGGAGATTTAAAATATCACTTTAGTGTGAATTAGGAAGACCCAGATTTAAATCCTAAATCATGTGTAACCTTGGGCAAGCTCTTCGGCCCACTTAAGCCCAGTTTCCCCAGCTGTACGGTGGAGAAAAAGAGTACTTACATCGTGGTAAGACTGTTGTGGAAAGACTCAGAGATGGTGATGATTATCAAGGGGCAGAACAGTGCAGGGCGTACAGTAGTTGCTAGAGAAGTGTCAGCTGTCCCTCACCTCTGTGACTGAAAGAACAAAAGTAAACAGACCCTTCCTGTCCTTTGAGTATCCAGGGGGTAGTGTCTTAGCTCCTTCTCTGCTTCCTTCACACAGAATACCACAGGCTGGGTAAGTTATAAAGAGTGGACATTTATTTCTTACAGTTCTAGGGGCAGAGATATCGAAGATCGGGAGGTCTGAGTCTGACAGGGGATTTTTTTGTTGTGTTATTTCACTGCAGAGGACTAGATTGAGAGCGATCGAGCAAGCAGCTGGGAACTGAGCCTACTCTCATACTATGCCCATTCTTAGGATAACAAATTCATTCCTGAAATAATGGCATTAATCTGTGCTTGCGGGTAGATTACTGACGACCTACTCATCTCATTAGGCTGATTAGCACTGCTAACCACATGTAACCCTGAGGAACACATTCAAACCATGGCAGTGGGTGGCAGCCTGCAGCTTTTTCACTCTGCTGACGGTTTTCTTCAAATGATGTTTGAGAGATGAGGGGTATTTTCTAAAATAAATACCTTTCAGACCAGAGTGGGTTGCAACTCCTCATTTGCTGTCCTATGTCCGTCCCCCCCCTCCCCCGGCCATCCACAGCCCATTTCTTAGGCCTGTGTAACCATTGCGTGACGGTAGACGTGTGTCTTCTGACCTTGAGACACAGTCTTGACCCCAGTCTCAGGTGTCCAGACTGCCATTTCTCCAGTCTCTCTACGTATACACTCATCTTGTTTGCTTTCTTTTCCAACCAACCTGCGGCCCAGCCTCAGAACAGTATGCCCGACGTCATCATCTGGATGATCCGTGGAGAGAAAAGACTTGCTTATGCACGGATTCCTGCCCATCAAGTCTTATACTCCACCAGTGGTGGGAACGCATCTGGAAAATACTGTGGGAAAACCCAAACCATCCTTCTGAAGGTACATCTTCATTGTGGGATGGAAAAACACATGCAAATTTCTGTTCTGAAGGAGGGGTTGCTTTGTCATATTCTATGTGTTACGTATCTAAGGTGTTTGAAATCAGTTCTAACCTGTTCTGGTCTCTTGTTCTGGGATCATAATTTTTATAGAGTGACATGAGCATGGCTGACATCCAACCACAGGCACCTCTCTAGATGTCTCTGACGTTAATAGTAACATGACATTGTCATTTGCTTTCTGATATGAATTTTCCACTCTTGGTGTCTCATACAAGCAATACATTTCTTCCATTGATGTTAGTGAGTGTTTGGGGAAGGGGGTGGGATAGCCAGTATGGGATCAAAGTTCTCTAGAAGAACAGACAGAATGAATACTCATTAAAAGGGGATTTATTAGATTGGCTTATATGATAGTGTCTGGGTGGCTCAGCAATGGCTGTCTCAACCAGAAAGGCCAAAACTAGTGACTGATTGGTCCATGGAGCTGGATGTCTTGGCACTCTCAGTCTGGTACTGAAGGCTCAGAAGATCCCTGAAGAGCCAGTGGTCTTCAGTTCCCATTGGAAACTGGAAGCTGAGACCTAATATTAGGGAAAGAATACAGCAGTG
The DNA here is from genome assembly GCF_949786415.1 of Peromyscus eremicus. NCBI lineage: Eukaryota > Metazoa > Chordata > Mammalia > Rodentia > Cricetidae > Peromyscus > Peromyscus eremicus. The sequence goes on from NC_081416.1 coordinate 24,451,177, forward strand.
GCAGCAACACAATTGATGAACTTGCCAACAAAAGTGAAAGCAAGCAGGCAAAAAGAAAACCTTTCTTCTGTCTCCTTCATCTGGGCTGCCACCAGCAAGTGCCACCCACATTTATGATAGGTCTTCACACTTCAAATAATCTGATCAAGAAAGTTCCTCACAGGCATGCCTAGCATCTTGCCTTTTAGTTGATTCAGATCCAGTCAAGTTGACAACCATGATCAACCATCACAAACAGAAGGGGCTCTAAATATAGACAAGTTTTGATCATTGCTGCTGTAAGCAGAAGTTTTGAACATCATCATCACCATCATCATTATTATTATTATTGGTTTATTGAGACAGCATCTCACTATATAGATCAGGCTGGCCTGGAACTCACAGAAATCTACCTGCCTATGCCTCCCAAGTGCTGGGGTTAAAGGCATGGCTTAGAAAACTTCCTGAGGCTGCATTTAGGAGTTCAACATAGCTCCCATTGACATGCTTTGACACCCTATCCTGCCTACCCCAACAGGAGTTCCTTGGATTTAAGAAAGGAATAACAAATTTTAAAAAGAGAAAAGGCTGAGTCAAGGTGGTATGCTCTCTAAAATAAGGAACTGTCTGCTGACTTTTAATCAGTGTTCACATTGTTCTTAGCCAGGAGGCTGTAAGTAGCGTCAGAGTGGCCATCTCCTTTCGGAAGTCTTCTGAGGAATGAATCAGACTTAAAACAGGACCTCAATTAAAATCCCCATCAGCGGTACTGAAAGCAAACTGATTAATACAAAAGCTTCAAGAGGGTGTGCTCTGGCTTAGGTTGTAGAATCTAGTGGATAAACAGAAACAGATGCTTTTAAGAAACTCTATGTGTTTGTCAACTTTGATAATCCTCATTATCTGGTTTGAGAGTCTTTTAGTTCAGTGGGATTTTTTTTTTTTGGTCTTGGTGTCTCTTTGTAACATTAAAAACATTATGGAAGACTACAAAGGCCTTTTGTTCATATGGCTTGTATCCCCAGAATTTGTTGTAATAGAAATTAAAATAGAAAAACAAACACAAGACACAGGAGACTTTGTCTCAACACACAAACACACACACATACACACACACACACACACACACACACACACACACACACACCCCTATCTCTTGGTCAATTTATAACAGCTTTTTGTCAAGACAATGGTCACATGCTAATGTGTGAGGTGACCTGTGAGAGCTTCCTCTTTCATCACACCAAGTATTAAGAAGCCAGGCACTCAAGGGCAGGGATTTAACAAAACTAGTAATCAATCCTGGGTTTTAAAACAAATCCATTTAAAATTTTTTAGTTCTTTAATTTTTTTTTTTAAGTCAAAGGAATTCTTTAGTGGAACTGGCATTTCACCTTCTGTACTGGAGAGTTGAGTGCTATTAATACCGATGGGTACAGTGGGATGTCATCGCCTCATCTGTGCAGATGTCAATAAAGCAAGACAGATCCCACGCTGGTGTTATTAGGAGGAGTGAGCTGCCCTTGTAGACCTCCTGAAACGGTCTCAGGGATAGGTGGGAGTCTATGACTCACACTTTGATTGATTGACTGAGTGACTGAATGAGAGACAGCTTATCAATGAAGAAAAAGATGCTCTTGAGAAGGGAAGTGAGCCAGAGAGCTGGGAAAGGCCAGGCACTCTGACGGCCGCACGGAACTCCAGGGCTCACTGCTTTAGCCCCTATCTCAGCCTTTGTTGTAGGGTTATTCATCAGTTTCAACCACAGCAGATACAGACTCAGTCTGGTGGGAGCAATGAGTAGAAGCTGAGCATGCTTTGAGCTTTAGCATGATGTCACAGTGCATGTGGTGTCTGTCCCATGTCACCTGAGATGTTATTGTTCATCCACAGTATCCACAAGAGAAAAACAATGGTCCCAAAGTGCCTGTGGAATTGAGAGTGAATATCTGGCTGGGTTTAAGTGCTGTGGAGAAGAAGTTCAATAGCTTCGCCGAAGGCTCCTTCACCGTCTTTGCTGAAATGGTACTTTTAATGACAGTCCTGTCTTCTCTCTGGTAGGGCGGAACTTTCTCTTTTTACCTACCTATAGCTGTCATTACTACCTCCTGAAATGCCTGTAAAAGAATCTTAGCCTAACAGATGAGGAGAAGACCCTCCTGAGTGGAACACTCCAGAGTGACCATCTCCTTTGTGTGATAATTCAAAGAGGTGACCTCCAGCCGGTGACCTGGAATATGCATGATCTTCCAGCCTATGGCACTAGAACCAGTAGCAGTTTGTTGAATTGATGCTGACATAACACACTAAGTAGGATACACAAACATGCACATGTGTTCTGGGTGTCTTCAAAGCCCTTCACACGTGCCTGTTCATGAACACCTCCTCCTACCCTACCTACTGCTTCTGTCTCAAGGCCATACCCCAAAGCCACTGAAGGTCACCACCTCCACTCTTACTGAAGCTCTGCTGTCCATGCTGAAGTTTGTGCTTGGATCTGATTAGCATCCTGCTGGCTTCCAGGTTCCTCCATTCTGTACCCTTGTCACACACATCCTAGTTTCATGCATCCTTGTCATAACCACTTAGGGAGCCTCCTCTCAGGCTCAAACCAACACCCAAGACTCTACTATTGTGCTCCTGCTCCAGTGCCATCAGGGACATACATTTCCTGCCTTCTTTTGCAGGTAAAAACTTACCTGTGCCTTGAGCAACTCATCTCTATAAGATCAACATCAGATAGGCATATGACTTTGAGACCAAGCAAGGACACCCATGACCCTGGGAAGTCTCACCTCTTTCCATGGTTGAGAGCGTGAAGATCAGACCATCATGGATTTATAAATGCTAGTTTAGAAGGGAACGGCCAGGGTAGCGAGATGGCTCAGTGGATACAGGTGTTTGTAGCTGAGGCTGACAACCTTAGATTAATCCCTTCGATCCACAAGGTCAAAGGAGAGAATCAACTACCAAAGTTGTCCTTTGACCTCCATACACATGTCAGGGCTTGCGCGCGCGCGCGCACACACACACACACACACACACACACACACACACACACATAAATGTAATAAATTTTCTTAACTTAAAAAGGAACACTGTAAACCAGTCAACCATTGCCACCAAACTTGCTTTCCAGAAAGTTCTTATTCTACCTGCCATACTCCAGAAGAGACTCAGAACCATTAAACCCCCGTAAGGAAATCGTGTTTCTAATGTATTCTTTGTCTACTGCCTGGGAAATAACACTATCAATTAGTTATTTCTATGGATAAATGTGTCCAAATCTAAGCAGTAAACTTATAAGTAGACTTTACGAAATCCACACATTCATAAGTTGAGGTCTGTTGTGGATGCTTCACTGACGTCCATTCAAATAACGGAAACAACTCCCATGATGCATCACGGTTCACAGAACACACAGCATGAACTCTAGAATAAGTGTAAGAAACCTGTTGTGCCCAGTTTACAGATGAGCACATTGAGTCTTAGGAGGATGAGTGACTCGCCCAAAGCTGCCTGAGCACTGGCAGGCCCGAGTTTAGGGCCGTATTTTTCGGGTGTATAGATCTTTTTGCTTTCTGTCATTATCTGGCGCCAGATCTGGGAAGACTTGGATTTCATGGCTGGCTTGCTTTCTCCATCTGTGATAGTATTTCTCCAATCGTGTCTATTTTTAACAGTATGAAAACCAAGCCCTCGTGTTTGGGAAATGGGGCACATCTGGACTGGTGGGACGTCATAAGTTCTCAGATGTCACAGGAAAAATAAAACTCAAAAGAGAATTCTTTTTGCCTCCCAAAGGCTGGCAGTGGGAAGGAGACTGGATAGTGGATCCTGAAAGAAGGTTCGTGTTCGACTTTCTGTGACACTTATTAGTGTGTGTGTGTGTGTGTGTGTGTGTGTGTGTGTGTGTGTGTGTATGTGTCTGTCTGTCTGTCTTTCTGTTTTGGTTAGGGTTCCTATTGCAGTGAAGAGACACCATAACCACAGCAACTCTTATAAAGGAAACATTTGATTGAGGTGGCTGGCTTACAGTTCAGAGGTTCAGTCCATTATCATCATGGCGGGGAGCATGGCAGTGTGCAGGCAGACATGGTGCTGGCTACGTCTTCATTAGAAGGCAACAGGAAGTGGACTGTAACTCTGGGTGGTATCTTGAGCATATATGAGACCTCAAAGCCCACCTCTACAGTGACACACTTCCTCCGACATGACCGCATCTACTCTAACAAGGCCACACCTCCTAATTGTGCTACTCCCTTTGGGATTATGGGGATCAGTTACATTCAAACTACCACAATCTCTCTCCCTCTCTCTCTCTCTCTCTCTCTCTCTCTCTCTCTCTCTCTCTCTCTCCTTCTCTGTATATAATATTTGCACTAGGTGTTATATGTAAACCCCGGAAAAATGGCTGAGGTGCCTATTTAATGTACCAAAGCGGACTCTGGCCACCAGGTTCTCAGCAACTACCCGTTACATAGTCATTCTGGCTGGCTTACTTTGCCCCTATCCTAAACTCTCCAGCCCAGGACTGGGTTTCCCTTCCCCCAGCTTCTCTGATTCCTTATAGAACCCAACCATTTTGCCCCTTGGTCTCTTGTCCACTTTGTCTGTGGCTCCTTTCTTAGCCCCCCCCCCCGCCCCCACCGCCCCTTCTCTTCCTTTCCCACCCCTACGTGACACCCATCTCAAGCAACAATCAGTAAGTAAGTAAAAATGTGACTGGCAGCATTATCCTAGAGCTCCCCCTTCTGGCCACCTTGCAATGGCACGCTCCGGGACCTGTATTGTAAGGTCTCCACTATAGCTTGGGCCTTAAAAGGGAGGAAAATGAGCATACTGTTTGTTCTGTCAGACCCAGTGCCCACACATCCTTGCTTCTGGCGCAGGACTGTTCGCTTTGTTTGGAGTTGTGGGGATTTGTGAGGAGAAGGTGGGGGTGTTGAATTGGACAGAAGGAAGGGGGTGAGGACTGGAAAGGTAGAGAGGACCGTGACTGGAAAAACACAAGGCTGGGATGCCAGAGACAGTGCCAAACCTTTGGGTCTCCTCTGGGGTGCAGAGGAGTGATGGATGGTTTCAGTTTATACAAATGGTTGGGGCTGTTTGCTTTTGATACCATTCCAAGTGTTTGATTGCGGGGAGGGTAGAAATAGGAAAGGAAAAAGAACCTCACTTCAGGGTCCCTGGCAGAAAACTTCAGGCAAAGTTGGAGCCTCTGTGCCTTGTTCTGTGGGTTTTTGAAGTAGCTTTAAATCCAAGCAAAAGCTGGCCAGACAGAGTCGGTACGGAGCACTTGAGTGCCCCAAAGGGTCTGGAGTCTGAAATGAGCTGGCTTGGCTCTCTACTTAGAAACCATCAGTTTATGTCATGTAGAGCAAGCCATGGGCACACATTTCCACACAGCTTCACTCCATTTTTTAAAATAGAAAGGACATAGAAGAGTATTTCCCTGTTCTTTGAACTGTCAGCCAAGAGTTTTACTGAGAAAGAGCTGGAAAGCTTACTCTGCACCAGGAAGTGTGGAAGACACTCTCTGTGCTCCCTGTAGGGAACTGCTCACGGAGCTGCTGCTGTTTTCCTGGCTCTATCCTAATTACCAATGTGAAGAGTCCTCTATAATTTAGGTCTCGCTGGCCCAGCCCCCCTCTCTAAATGAATGTCAAAAGCTTTTAGTTCAAAGTCAAATTTGGAGTGGAGATCCCAAAGGGCTCGAGCCAGAAGGGGGTTGGTGGTGTCATTCCAAGCTGTAGGAGTCTCCTGCCAGTGTGAAATCGCTGGGGTTGCTGGTCCTGTTTCCATTTCTCCTCAGTAATAGGAGCCATCTCTCACCCACAGCCTCCTGACTGAGGCTGACGCAGGTCACACAGAGTTCACGGACGAAGTCTACCAGAATGAGAACCGCTATCCTGGAGGCGAGTGGAAGCCAGCAGAGGACACCTATACGGATGCGGTGAGCCATCTGCTCTCAAGAGGGACCCTCATGTCCCATCTCTGTGCATCATGGGACATCCTCTGCCCTCTCTTCTGCTACATCCCCATCCAAACAGTCTTCCATTTACAACTGAAGCCACACAAGTGCATGGTCATTACTTACATCCAATAAAAACTGGGCCTCTGACTAGACACTGCTTCGGCATAAAGTTTGAGTTGTACATGTTTTTTAGAGAAAAGTTTATTATCTAGCTAGTTTTTAAAATCACGAGAAATGAAATGTTCACTTTAAAGAACTACACAGGCAAATAAAAACAAAAAATAAAATAAAAATAAATGGAGCCGAAGGGATGTGTTAGCAGCTAAGAGCACTTGATGCTCATGCAGGGCGCCGGAGTTCAGTTCCCAGCACCCATGCTGGCAGCTCACAACCACCTACACTGCAGCTGCATGGGATCCCATAGCCTCCTGTGGCCTCTGTGGATGTTCTTATGCACGTGCATATATTCACACACATCCCCATAAATAAAAATAAAAACATTTCAACAAAATTCTTTAAACCTTTAAAAAATCCAAGCAGTGTTCAAGGAAATGAGAGATATCTCACCCTGCCTAACACTGTCGTCTGGTAAATAATCACTGTTGTAGGTTTCTGCTCACAAACAAGTGTACTTTTTCCTCTTCTAAGTAGAACTGTATTGTGCACGTAGTTGCTACAACACAGTATCTTCACATAGTGATGTATTTAAGCACGAGTGTGTGTACATGTGTGTAGAGGAGCACATGCACGTGTGTGCACATGCATGTAGAGGCAAGGTCCACATGCCGTGTCTTCCTCAGTCACTCGCTGCCTCATTGGTTTTGAGACAGGGATTTTCAGTGAACCTGGGGCCCACTGACTTGGCTGAGCTACCTGGCCAACAAGCTCCCAAGAGCTCTTCCTGTCCTCGTCCCCAGCACTAGGCTTACAGATGTGGGCTTCCCACTCCGGCTTTTATGTGCATGCTGGGCTTCCGACATGGTTATTAACTGGGCCATCTCCCCAGCTCCAGGTTGTCTTTGATAACGGCACCTACAGAGCTGTGAACTTTGCTATAGGACCCTTTGGTCATTTATTTGTACATCTCATAGACATTTAGGGTTTGGTAGTTTGGGGTGAGTTTTTTTATTTTGTTTCATCTTTGGTTTTTATAAAAAAAAATGTGGCAATGAATATCTTTATACAACCATTTTTACACAAGTAATGGAAGCTTATGTCTAGAAAAATATCTTTGGAATTGTGTGTTCAAATTCTAAGTGATTAAAAAACATTGTGATAATGTTGCCAAGCGGCCTTGCAGGGAAGTGCACACACTTACTTCCAGCAACAGTGTAACAGGGGACTTGGTTTCAGTACTGTCCCACTACATCATCTTTGTAGATCCCTAAACAAGACACCTGCCACTGTTGCACTTTGCATTCCCTTAATTTAAAGTGAAGCTGGGTGTTTTCCATGTGTACAGCCACCTTTATTTCTTTTACATATGAACTTCATTATCATAACTCTTTGTGAGTTTTATTGTAACCTGTCAATGTTTCCTATAAATTTTGCTCAGCCTCACATGATCAACGTCATGAGCCTCCAGTAGCATTTCCTGAACTTGAACACATGTGTCTTAATGCTTGATCTGTTCTCTGTTTTGTTTTTCCTGAATAAACTCTCATAAAGATGAATGACACCATCAAATAGTATTAAATGAGACCATATGAAATTGCTAATGTTCGAAATTCACATGGTTCAACTTAATACTATTCTCTAATAGTAAAAACAGAAGGCACCGGACTGGTGACAGCTGATTTTCATGTAGCATTTGTATGTAAGTAAAGATTAGAGTTTTTCTGAATAGAATGAATCTCGAAGATGCTATCTATAAAGACGTGCAGGTTCTGTGGTTAAGTATCAGGAAAGGTTCCTCATCTTTGGATCTCATTCACGTCTGTCTGTCTGTCTGTCTGTTGCTCAGAATGGAGATAAGGCAGCATCACCCAGCGAGCTGACTTGCCCTCCAGGTTGGGAGTGGGAAGATGACGCATGGATATATGACATAAACCGAGCAGTGGATGAGAAAGGTAACGTGTACATCCGTTTGCCTGAGTGTGAGTCTGCAGAAAGGCCTGGTTAACCAGAGCAAAGGTCCCATGGAAGGAAGAGACCTACCCTCACTGGTCTGTGACAGTTAGGTCATGTGGTGTTATCTGTGACTGTTCAAATGAGTGTCGTCTGACTCACAAATAGATGGACAGAAGGTGGATGAGGAGATGTTAGAGGTGGAAAGTGGAGTTGATGGGGCCAACGAGCTGGATTTTGGGTAACTTAGAAATCCAGAGAGAAAGAGTAAGGGAGAGATCTAGAGCTTGGATTTTCTTCTCTTCTAATCACATTCCATAATCTCCCTGGGATAATCAAACTTAGAGGTCCTATATATAACTCAGGCAGGAGAATGGCAAAATGTCTTATATGTCATCCCACTAGCAGTCATGTGATTGACATAGCTTTAGGTATAGCAGTACTTACCATTCTCTACAAACAGTCAAGTCAGATGAACTTACCGTTTGGAACCATCAAGAGGGAAAATATAATTGATTCTTTCCTCTAATATGTAATTATACATGAGCAGAGTAGGATTGATACATAAGACTCCAAATGGATGGTGAATTCTACATTGATTGTGATGCACACACCAGGTCTTATAATAATGGCAATTATTAAGCACCAACTGTGTACCAACCCCATAGTTGTGTCTTTTACCTCTTAAGGCTGTCAAGTTGGAACATAGACAGGTTTACCAGTTTGCAGAAAATGCTACTGAAGAGCTAAGACTGTAGCTCGATAGCAGAGCACTTATCTGGTATTCACAGGGTCCTGGGTTCAATCCCAAAGAAGCAGAAAGGTTACCAAAAATGCCGAGCCCAGGGGAAGTGGTTTTTTGGTTTGGGAAATGTTTAGATTTTGGAATATTTGCACACATACACATATATGCATATGTACATACATACATGTATGCACACATACATACATACTTTTATATTTGTGGCATGACAGCACCCAACATTTCAGCATGACGTATTTTCAGATGACGCATGTTCAACCCTGTGACAGTCACAATAGCGGAGAACATCTGTGAGCAGAAAGGAGCTACATATTATCTAGCAAGTTATTTGCTGATCAGGCAGATGCTTCTCCTTGGAGTAACTATGCTCAAATTCTGTTGCAGGCTGGGAGTATGGAATTAGCATTCCTCCTGATAACAAGCCCAAGTCCTGGGTTGCAGCAGAGAAAATGTATCACACTCACAGACGGCGGAGACTGGTCCGAAAACGCAAGAAAGATTTGACACAAACAGCTTCGAGTACGGCAAGGGTAAGAGGAGCAGGAGGAGGCGCTGGACCAGGTGCTCTGCCTGCCACACCATGCAGAGTTCCAGCCGCATGGCTGTTCCTGCAGAGCCATTTGCAAATCGAGGATCTGATACCGGGATTCAGGGTTCTGCAAGTGTACCCTGCCTGCCTGATATGTTAGAAATGCCTCCCTCCAGCAACTCTGGGGATGAGAACAGCCGTCCGTGCTTCCACAAGCCCTCCAGAAGAAGCTGAGACAGTGGGTGAGGCCTTTGGAAGAATAGAAAAGGACTCTGAGGTTATGCTGGCAGAATAAGACAGTGTTGATGATACCTCAGGACTTAGAACAAGATGCAGAGAAATTCAAACCCCGACTCTAGAGTCTCGGTGAAATGGGAGCAAGACTTAGAACCATCTATCTTAGGTAGGGTTTTTTTTTTTTTCTTTCTTGTTTTTTTTGAGACAGGGTTTCTCTGTGTAGCTTTGGAGCCTGTCCTGGATCTCACTTTGTAGACCAGGCTGGACTCGAACTCACAAAGATTCGCCTGGCTCTGCCTCCCGAGTGCTGGGATTAAAGGTGCGCACCACCACCGCCCGGCTTAGGTAGGGTTTTCTATTGCTGTGATAAAACACCATGAAAGCAGCCTGGAGAGGAAGACTTAATATTTCAGCTCACGTGTCCTGATCACAGTCCACCATGAAGGAAAGTCAGGACAGGAACTCAAGGCAGGAACCTGGAGGCAGGAACTGATGCAGAGGCTGCTTACTGGCTTGCTCCTCATGGCTTGCCCAGCCTGCTTTCTTATAGCCCCGAACTGCCTGACCAGAGGTGGCACCATCCACAGTAAGCTGGGCCCTCCCACATCAATCATCAATCAAGAAAATGCCCTCCAGACTTGCCCTTAGGCCAACCTGGTAGAGACAGTTTTCATTTGAGGTTCCCTCTTCCTAAATGACTCTAGCTTGTATCTAGTTGACATATAACTATCCATACCCTAATTTAATTAGGTTATTAAAAAGATTTAAACTGCATGGTAAATTAAGTGGAATGATAATATGAAATTAATAATAAATGGTATGTTTTACATGTCATTTAGAATGCTTAGCACACATATGCATCATGCATAAGCTATAAGGTCTGGGATGTTGCTCATTCTGTGGATGGTGTTCATAGCTATGAAATAAACTTGATGTAAGTCATATCTCTAGAAAGTGACCAAGATGACCTTTGAACGCAGGTTAGACTAATACTAAGACAGGAACTCTTCCTATTGCTCTAAAGGCTTGACTCTAGTTGGTATCGTGAAGTTACAGTTTATTCAGTGATGATCTCCCAGGGGACAAAAATAGAGCTACATCGTCTTGGTGTCCGCCTTGCTTGGCAGCCTGCTCTCGGTACAGAGTGTGGTAGAATAAATGTGTCTTAAATACAGCATCGTCCCACCCTGACTGGGTGAGAAATTTCTAGATGTGTTTCACTTTCTCTTTCCACATGAGCACCAGCATGACTTGGGAAGAACACTAGGCCACTGTCAGAAATCCTAGGTCCATTCATGAGCCGTGCTGAGACTTCAATCATGTCTCTAACCTGCTTCATTTTCAGTACATACACAAAATATGCCCTTGTCTTTATGGAGTAACTTACAACAAGTAAAGGGATAGGTTACAGGATCCAGGAGAGGTGAAGTGCAGTCCAGCGGTGTTCTCTGGAGAACTCTGCTCGGTCTACCATCCAGCATCCAGGATTACCAGGAACCAAGAGAGCTGGCACATCCAGATCTCCGATCTTAAGGGCTCCCGTCTCGGCCCCACCTCAGGGGCAGGTCATAGGTAGGCGTGACAGTTACTGGAAACCTCACTGGGGGTAGTATTTCCAGGTCAAAGCTGGAACAGCTAGCTACCCACTACATACTATCACAGAGGAAGTGACAAGATCATATGAACCTTGGGTTTTATGTTTATTTGAAGTGGAAAAAAAAAAAGACCACAACCCTACATGGAGCTTTTATTTCTAAATTCATCAATAATATCCAGTATTATTTTCCATTTGTTCAGTCTGGTTACACTTGTAAGACAGTTATATAAATTTTTGTCCACTCAAATGTCAAATACATGGAGGCAAAGGCCACGTCTATCCTTTTCTTCGGTGTTACCTCAGCCTTGAGGACTATTTCTGAAAACAGATCATGTGCATATGAATCATGTTTAACTTGAGAGTACTGCACTTGGTTAATAGTTACCACAGAGATAATATACTCTGGTCTATCACATCATCACTAATTATAGCAGCTTTTAGCATAAACAAGACATTTAAATCCTAAGGGATGATACCATTCTACCCCGTATATAAAATGCATCACGTGTTCTTGTGAGCTCAATCTTAAGAAGAACCCACTCTCACGCACTCCCATGTCTGAATGTTGCTACCGTTGCCTCCCTGTAGCCCACAGTCTGCCAGCTCTGCCAAGTCAGAGCTGGCATCTATTCAATCTCTGTAGCATCCATGGCTCCTCACATAGCACTTGACAGAGAGTGGACTTTCGTGATTACAATTTGTCCATTGACCTAGTGGTCTGCTTTATCAATATGAGGGAGATTATTATTTCTCATTAAAAGATATGCTTCTATTTTAGGCCATGGAAGAATTAGAAGACCGGGAGGGCTGGGAATACGCTTCGTTGATTGGCTGGAAATTCCACTGGAAACAGCGCAGTTCAGACACCTTTCGCCGCAGACGCTGGAGGAGAAAAATGGCTCCTTCAGAAACACACGGTGCCGCTGCCATCTTTAAACTTGAAGGTGCCCTTGTAAGTAACCAGAAGCCAAAGGGTGAATAAGACTGGTGTAGAGAAAATGTGTGAGTGATGTAGAAAGCACAGCCAAGTCCAGAGAGGCCCATGTAACCTCAGTGCTGCACGACTGTGAAGAAGTTGGGGGAAAGGTATATGCTCTGAGTGTCCATTGACTCCCATCTTAGGAAGAAACCACTACCACAGGAGAGGTCTTCAGAACAGTACTGCAGGCACATCTGTTTCTCCCAGAATTTCCCAAGTGTGTCTGCCAGGGCCCTGGTTTCAGGAAATTGGAAACTGGAAATTGTAGCTATTTAACAGAACAAAAGAGCTGAATATACAGACCCAGGTGAGAAAAACAGAAGGATGGCTCACAGAGTTAAAAAATGATTCAGGTGACGGCACAGGGAAGGAGGTAGGTGTTGGGGGTGGGGGTGCAGGTCAGTAGAAGGAATAGGGACAGCAATGAGTGATCTGTGTAACATGGCGGCCATGATCCATTTCCATGGATGGGGGAGACGGCCCAGTGGTTAAGAACGTTTGCTGTGCGATCCTAAAGGACCCAAGTTCAGATGTCCAGTACTCATGTCAGAAAGCTGGGTGTATGTGGTAGGAGATGACTGTCATCCCAGCACTGAGGAGTGGGGAAATGGTGGCAAAGGGGAACAGAAAGGTCACCGGGGCTCGACACTGGCAGCGGATCTCACCAAAAACTAGTGAGCTCCAGTTCAACACGACCCAGTTTCCAGGGAATGAGAAAGCAAGTGATAGCACAGAACACCCGATGTCCTGTTCTGGCCACACACACAGCTGTGCATGAATACACGCACATAGGTGCACACACATCCCACTCAGACACACAGGGAGGAAGGGAGGGGGCGGGGAGTGGAGAGGACCATTTCTAAGTACAGTCTGTTTTCTCCTCTACACTCTGACCCCACCACACTCTGCTGCTCTGTCCTCCTTCTCCCAGCCTTGGAGAGCATCCACTGTTTCCCCATTATTTCAACAGTAGGGTTTGGTAAACCTGAACTTGAGGCTTCCACCTCCTGCTCTGACACCTTCTAGCGGGGTGACTCTGAAGAGGTCACTCACTGCCCTGCGTGTTACTCACCTTGGAAAATGGAGTGGTTCATGATAAAATCTGTCCTCAAAACCACTGCTGCAGTTGTTTGTTAGTCTCACCTCTTGGCTTGCTTGTTTTCAGGTTGTGGCGGTGATGATGGTGATGATGGTGATGATGGTGATGATGATGATGATGATGATGATGGATGAGGGTGATGATGATGATGAATGATGGTGATGATGATGATGATGACGATGATTTCCTCCTATTTTAGGGAGCAGACACCACAGAGGATGGAGATGAAAAGAGCTTGGAAAAGCAGAAACACAGTGCCACCACTGTGTTTGGAGCAAACACACCCATTGTTTCCTGTAATTTTGACAGTAAGTTTTAAACACAGCTGTGAATTCTGCATCTGTCACTTTCATCTCTAGAAAACTCTTCAGATCATCAAATGTGATAAAAATATCACTCAGATGAAAGGTATATCTGTGTGTGCATGCATTAATAAGAGGAGTTTGAAAAATTTTAGAAGTCAAAGAAATGTTTAGCAGAAAACTATCCCATACCTGGGTCTAATGTAGCATCTAGGCCTTGCTCGGTGACTGCTAGAGACCCATGCTCACAGGAGAGTCTGTGACGAGCAGCTGTGCACTAAACCCAGGAAGTTCATAGCAGAACTAATGTTTTCCTGATTGCCATGCTGGCATTGGGATTGTCACAGCAGTTACTTATTTGATTTGACTTTATCTTTGGAAGGGGTTTCTGTATGTAATCCAAGCTGCCTCTGCTTATTGCATTCTGGGATTAAAAGTGTGCAGCACCACCCCTGCCATATAGTAGTTTAAAGTATACCCCTGTTATGTGTTCCCCTGCCTCTTACATGCATCAGCTCCACCCTAAGACTCCCCTGCCAACCCTGCTTGTAACTGTCTCGTGTTATATGTGCATACATGTGATAAAGTTTAATTTATAAATTAGACACAGTGACAAGTAAATAGCAGTAACATGATAAATATGAAACAGTTATTAATGCACTATAATAATGTGCCAGTATTACTACTCTTGTGCTTTGGGCTTTTACTAAATAAATGTTACTTAACAGCCCTACAATATAACTACATCAGTCAGTTTGATAACTGAGATAAGGAACTACTGAGTGACTAATGGGCAGGCAGCATATACAGCATGGATACACTGGACAGAGGCACAACCCACATCCCAAGGGAGACGGAGCTGGGTGCTTTGAAACTGATCACACTAGAAGACTTGCAATATGAAACTTGTGAATTATTTATTTCTGGACTATTCCACTGTTTACATTGGAATTTAGACAAACATTCTAATGTTTGTGACTTGAGATTGACTATGGGCAGCTGAAATATGGGAAGTAAAACCATGGATCAGAAAGAGGACCACTGTAAGTTTGTTTTGTTGTTTTGTTTTTATAAGAAACCACTATGTTGGGAATATTTGTGCTCTCTGCTGTGGGGAAATAGATAAGTGACCCATGTGTCTGAAACACATACCACCTCCAAACATTCCAGAACAACCTTGCTAACAGTGTCCTATTTCTCGTCACCCTCCTCATTTCAGGAGTCTACATCTACCACCTGCGCTGCTACATTTATCAAGCTCGGAACCTCATGGCTTTGGACAAAGACAGCTTTTCAGGTGAAGGGAAATCCCTGATACACTATTACATGGCGGGCCAGCTTGACTCTACTGCCCATCAAGTAGTTTTGTGTCTTGTTTTGTTTTCGTTTCTTATAAGAGAACCCTTTTCATATGGAGACTACTTTGGTATATTGGAAGAAAACAGCCCAGTCATTACCTAAGGAATTACCAACTGCTTTAAGAACTGTTCCTGGGTACTAGAATACACAGGAGACACATGGCCCCTGGACACTAATAATTACTTATTGAGCATTAAAGTGCCATGAAGAGCAGCTTCAGTGTTCTCTTTGTGTGCATGGCTGCTTTTTAACCCTGAGTCCTGCCTGGACCAATTGGTAAATGAAGATTCTTTACATTTGTTGGTTATGTTCTCAAGATGATAAAAAGATCACACAGCAAGCCCATGAGCCCATAGCACCTGGCTGTGAGCCATATGTAGTATTTTTTGCCTGTTCTGCTGCCTATCCCCACCGTCACCTCCACCCCGATCCCAGCCACCTTCTATCACTGCGTAACTGTGAGGCCTCAATGTCCTCACATTGGTGCTCCACATGGTTTTTGGCTGTGCTCCTTCCTCTGAATGTACAGATAGTACAGGGACCATCCTGGCCTATTAAGGGACCTTCCACTCGGAGATCTGCAAGCCAGCAAAGCTTGCTTGGTTTTTCTATGGAGACAGCTCTTAACACACTTGCCTAATACTATCATGTACTTGTATCAATTCTGAACTGTGTCCCAAGTATTCCTCTTAATCAGCATTTGTGAATAATTTCCTTCCCTAATAAATTAGACAAGATTAGCTAGATCTAGTCCATAAATTAGATCTTGATCTACAAATTAGATAAAGATTATCCTGTTCTGTGGAACAAAGCTTCAAAAATGTTTTGAAGACATTTTCAAATAGTATCCACCAGGGGGCACTCCCTCACTGTAGATCCAATCGGAATGTTTAGAAAACTCTTCACTGATGTTTGCATAAAAACTTTAAGCACATTTCTCACAGTTGGAGGCACAAGATTTATCAATGAAGCAAAATAACAAAGTCCTAGTCACGTGATGGCTACCTGCAATGCTAAAAGCTCCCCCTTGACATACACAAGAGCTTCAAGTTAGACGTTATTTTATTGCTGGAAAACGTCAACTCTTTGGGAAACTGAAATGGTTTATTGTAATTATTTATCATGTAGGAGAACACAGACTACTTCTTGGTATATAAGATTGGAAACACTTTTCTGCTGTTACAAGCTGTAGATTCGGAGAGCAGCTGAGCCTTTCTTAATTACTGCTATATTCTTAAAACCCGGCGCTCAAATATAAAACTTTCTGAATGGATAACAGTAGAAACAAAAGCATGAAATAAATTGAGTTTTTGTTTTGTTTTGCTGTTGTTTTGATTTTTTTTTGAGACAAGTTTTCTCTGTATAGCCCTGGCTGTCCTAGAACTCGTTTTGTAGACCAAGCTAGCCTGGAACTCACAGAGATCAGCCTGACTCTGCCTCCCCAGTGTTGGGACTAAAGGCATGAACCACCACTCCCGACTTATAAACTGGTTATGTATCAGTTTATCAAAACAGTAGAAACAAAAACATAAAAATAACTGATATTTATCAGTAATGTAGATAATAGCTCTGTCCTAAGCAGCCTAAATTTTTCACACCATCTCATCTTCTACCCAATGGGAAACAGATACAACTTTCATGGCAGAGAGGAAGGAACCAAAAAAGATTAAATATTTAGGAATATTAAATACTTAGGAAGATTAAATATTTTTTTCTTCCTGTCATGGGGACAGGGGCTTGCCACTACATGCGTCTGGGTGCAAAGCTTATACTCTAGATCGTGAAAGAGCATGTGCCTGATTAACTTTGATGGGGATAAGTATACTCCAGAGAGACACTCCTTTGCACATATCAGGGCTTCCCTTAGGTGCCTCTGACTCACCATGATACCTTCCTCTGTGATGCCCTGCTTTCTAGAGTCCTTGTCTTCAAATGGTTAGTGAAAGCATGTGACCACTATGTCTAGAGGAAAAGCCTTGGGAAGAAATGAGCTGTCCTAGAAAGGTAGTCTTCGCCATGACTCTATTGTTATTATCCTTTTCCATATGTCCATAGATCCATATGCTCACGTCTCCTTTCTCCATCGAAGCAAAACCACGGAGATCATCCACTCCACCCTGAATCCCACCTGGGACCAAACAATTATATTTGATGAGGTTGAAATCTTTGGGGAACCCCAAACAGTCCTACAGAACCCACCCAAAGTGATCATAGAACTTTTTGACAATGACCAAGTGGTAGGTAATATGAAGTTTTAAGATGACCTGGGGCCATGGTAGAAGGCCAAAGGGTTGCTTGATCACGAGTTTGTGTGTGGTTTACTTCTCTAGGGCAAAGATGAATTTTTAGGTCGAAGTATTTGCTCTCCTTTGGTGAAACTGAACTCGGAAACAGATGTTACTCCTAAGCTTCTCTGGCATCCCGTTATGAATGGAGACAAGGCCTGTGGGGACGTCCTTGTGACAGCAGAGCTGATTCTGAGGAACAAGGTACACATCACTCTGTTCTTGCTGATGTAGTTCTTGAGCTGCCTGAATGCATCCTAGTACTTGCAGGCACTCTCGGCTTTAATGAAAGGGAAACACTGACAGCTTGTGCTTGGTTCACAGGATGGCTCCAACCTTCCCATTCTTCCCTCTCAAAGAGCACCACATTTATACATGGTCCCTCAGGGGATCAGGCCCGTGGTTCAGCTCACCGCTATTGAGGTATGTATTCTCTCCAGGTTTTACTTCATCCAGGCAAAGGGTAGAACAAAGCAGGAACTGTTAACGTAGGGAATGGCATCATGCTATATATATATTTTATATATATATATATATATATATATATATATATATATATATATATATATAGCATCATGCTATATATATATTTTATTTTTATATATATATATATATATATATAAAATCTTCCCCACCCCCCAAATAGAAATAGTTATAGAAAATGGAAGTCTTAAAGCAACAAGAAGCAGATTTCTGAGATTTTGGGGAGGTTTGCCAGAGAAAGAGAAGACGGCCCAAGAGAAAGTGCCTGTGTGAACAGAGAGAAGACCTGCAAGGGAGGCAGAGGCAGGGAATGGGGGAGCTTGTGGACAGTGGCGATGATTAGGGCAGACACGGGCTGGTGGAGACGACCTTGTGTCTTGATAGAGTGTCCCTGATAAGCGAGCGTGGTTAGCTCGGCTGTTTTGCTGGGCGTTCTAGAAGACAGACAAGGGAAGCTTCAAACGGCAGCTACCAGTTTGGAATGCTTGCAAGCCCCTTACCGGAGAAGAGGTTTATGCTTGATCCTCCAAATTGCCCCGCAGTAGATCACAGCATTCATCCTGTTTGCAGCGGACGCCTAGAGAAGCTGACTGTCTGTCAGCATTTACAGCTACGCTGCTCTTTTTTAAGCTCTCCAACAGAAGGGTAGAACTACTTCCTCTGTGTGTCCACAGGCTCCTGAAGATAACTACTCCCTGATGCTTTAGGTGAATGTGCATCAGTCCATCTTAAAGATTGTTTGGTGATTGACACTGGATTTCTGCTTATATGTTTTGTTGTTCTTGTTTTTTTGGGGAGGGTGTTTTTTGTTTTTGTTTTTGTTTTTGTTTTTGTTTTTGTTTTTGGTGTTTGTTTTTCAAGACCGGGTTTCTCTGTGTAGCCCTGGCTGGAACTCACTCTATAGACCAGGCTGGTCTCGACCTCAGAGATCCACCTTCCTCTAGGTGTGTGCCACCACCACCCAGATTTATATGGCATTTTAAATATGTCAGTTTTCCTTCCCTTCTCTTTAACTTGTTTTTTCAGATTCTAGCTTGGGGCTTAAGAAATATGAAAAACTACCAGATGGCTTCTATCACATCCCCCAGCCTCGTGGTGGAGTGTGGAGGGGAAAGAGTAGAGTCAGTGGTGATCAAAAACCTTAAGAAGACGCCCAACTTCCCAAGCTCTGTTCTCTTCATGAAAGTGGTACAGTATCTAGACTGCGGGAGCCCATGTGTGTCCACACCTGAGGTGTGAGTGTATACTCCATGTGTGTCCACACCTGAAGTGTGAGTGTATACTCCACGTGTGTCCACACCTGAAGTGTGAGTGTATACTCCACGTGTGTCCACACCTGAAGTGTGAGTATATACTCCATGTGTGTCCATGCCTGAAGTGTGAGTGTATACTCCATGTGTGTCCATGCCTGAAGTGTGAGTGTATACTCCACGTGTGTCCACACCTGAAGTGTGAGTGTATACTCCACGTGTGTCCACACCTGAAGTGTGAGTGTATACTCCATGTGTGTCCACACCTGAAGTGTGAGTGTATACTCCATGTGTGTCCACACCTGAAGTGTGAGTGTATACTCCATGTGTGTCCATGCCTGAGGTGTGAGGGTGTATTCCCCCACAGTTGATTCTTTCCAGAATCCGGCAGACAGAGAGCCTAGCCCCATAATGAACATGTCGGGGCTTCCCTCTCCTTAGATTATCTGGAGCCAGCTTCTGAGAGCTTCCGACAGCTCCCGTGATGGGGAAGTGTCTATGAACAGCACTTGTTTCTCCATTGAGGGTTTGGTCTCTACTGTAGCCCCTTAGTCAACCCCTCCGGGCCAGATTGTTGACTCCAAGTGGTGCAACCGTGTGTAGGCCGGAACCTTCCTGCTAGGGTCTGCATGTCCGGGAAAGAAAGAGCTGTGGAGGAACCCGGAGTGGGTGGTGGGGCATGGCACCTTCTTTGTTCCTTAGAAGTTACCTCTGGTTATTAGAAGTGTGAGGCATCAGACAGGACTCACATGCCTCCACCTGTTATAAATAGAACAAGAGGAAACCAAAGTGTCCATTTTTAAAGAAATGAAATCCTTAACTTGTATAAAGAAGTTTTCATCTTTACATTGCTGTATAAAAGATGTACAACAGTGACATTTCCTTGGCTGACAAAGATGGAGGGCTGGAACTGTCCCATTTCTTCCCTAACTCAGCCATCTCCTTTGTGTCCCCAAACCACTGCTCTTGAACCTCGGGACCATGTGGTTTAACCTCTTGTTTTGCAGAGGAGCCAGTTGAGGCCTAGAGAGGAGAAATGGCTTCTCAGGCCTCTGAGCAAGTGTGCAACATCGTCCACAACTCCAGCTCAGTGCTAGGCACATTTATCACACTTCCTTCACCTTGGAAGGAATGAAAAGGTTAATTAATGTCTAACTAATGTATGCAGGTGGGCACAGCAAGTGAGTGGCCTTCCACTCCAGCGGCAGAGCTCTTTCCCCATGAGCTGCAGACAGACAGCCACATGGATGTGTAGATGCAGAACCCCTAAGTAGTCATCCCTAAGACACTGCCTATCCATGTCTGCTCTCTCCCCTCCTCCCCTTACCACCTCTAGTCTATAACCTAGCTTGGGGTGAGAGGAGGCACTCAGGGAACCCTGTCGTCTATTCCAGTGAAGGCCAGTGACAGACATTCACCCAAACCACAATCAAGCTTCCACGTGAGCCCGTGTTCCCCAGTTAGGGCAGTGTCATCAAGGCCCCGACATTCCAGGAGCAGTGAAGGCAAAATGAGCTTCTCTCTTTGGCTTTGACCTTCAAGCACTGAAGGATTCCAAGTCTGTTCTTTCTCTTGAAGGTTCATCTATGTCTCCACCATTCCTAAATTCTGCTTAAGCTGTGCTAGCAGATAACTAAAGTCCTGGACAGTTACTACCACTGAAACTCCCTGTGGGAGGAGAATGGGGTCAGCGACGAAGACTCAGTCCACATTATGCTGGTTGTGTACACTCTAAGTGCTTCCCATATGGATCCCACAACTCTACTGTTAATGATGAAGTAACCGGGCACAGAGGCTTAGAAACGTTCCCTAAGGTCATGCACTCATTGACAGCAGAGGGAGGATTTGATCTCCCAGAGCCCAGCTGAAAGAGGATGCTCTAAGCTCTGGGCAACTACCATGCACCCCAGGCACTGGAGTACTTACTGGAAGGTCCCTTGGGTTATATTTATAGGGCACAAAGAATCTGGGCTGGTCCCTTGGGAGAACTGACTAGCAAAGCTAACCCTGTCAGATCTTGAAAAAAAAAGAACACCTGTTTTTGTGATCCCTAGTTCTTGCCCAAGGAAGAACTGTACATGCCTCCACTGGTGATCAAAGTCATTGACCATAGGCAGTTTGGGCGGAAGCCCGTGGTCGGCCAGTGCACCATTGACCACCTGGACCGCTTTCGCTGTGATCCGTATGCTGGAAAGGAGGATATTGTACCACAAATAAAAGGTACGTCTGTAGGCAAGCCTACACATTACTCTTTTGAGCTTTTCACACCTAGCTAGTCAGATTGAATGTTTACCAACCATATTCATTGTCTAGATGCTACAGAGGAAGGAAGTTGTGATTTACAGTAGACTAGGTAGCTCTTCCAGGGAAATACAGATAGTCAATGGTGCTGCCAGCCTGAACCCTTGAACTACTTTGAGGGCAGAATCCTGTGTTCAAGAGGCTACCTTCTGGTAGGTCTTGCTCCTGCACAAACATAGGATGTCTTTTGAGGGAATGTTTCCTGCTACATGAACATTCCCATTTGTCTTTGAAGAAGGGTCCTGGAAATTGAGGGGATACTGTTCCTACATCAGCAAAAGGGATTGAGACATTCAGCCTCCAACAAATGATTGCTGAATGTTCATAGAATGTTGTTCATTGGTCCAAATGTTGGGGAGACCAATGGACCAAAACAATCTTGTCCTCTAAGTCCAAGAGCCCAACAAGGAAGTTAGTGTGTGTAAGTCAATGCTGTAAATA
The DNA here is from genome assembly GCF_949786415.1 of Peromyscus eremicus. NCBI lineage: Eukaryota > Metazoa > Chordata > Mammalia > Rodentia > Cricetidae > Peromyscus > Peromyscus eremicus. The sequence continues at coordinate 24,472,825 of NC_081416.1, forward strand.
CTTTGGTGTGGAGGCAGAGATCCCGACCATGAGCCTTAGAGGAGGAGATTTTTCTTTCTAAATGACAGAGTTTTTCTTTATAGTACAGGATGACCTTGGACTCTGAATTCTTCTACCTCTCCCTGTCAAGTGCTATGGTTACAGGTTTGTTTTTCCTGGCCAGCTCTAGGGAGGAGATTGCTATTCCAACTCACTTTGTCTATGGGCCCGCTTCAGTGACGCTTGACAAAGATGTTGTGAGGTCATTGGAAAGAGATCTCATTGTTATCCACACAAGAAAACTTTAATGATTTACCTTAAGTTGTATAGTTAGTATGCAAGTAATAGGCCAGGCTATAATATTTAACTTAGACTTCAATTATAATAGCTAATGAAACAGTGTTTTGCTTCACCTATTCAATAGATCTTTGTTTTTATTTTACCATATACTTAATACTATGTTAAGGGCTGGGGACATAGTCACTTTAGTGTCCAAGATCCTAGATCCTTTGTCTTCATGAGTTTAGACCTCAGTTGAGGATTGGAAAATTCTATTCAAGCTATCAAGATTGAAATGGATATCTTCTGTTTAAGCAGATATGCTACAAGTCAGTCCTGGGCTAGCCTCCAGAAGGTTTAGTATTGATATTACAGAGCCTCTAAAATCTATCTGCAAGAAGAAGAAATGTATCAGGCACATTTGAGCAAAACCCTATATGTATTTATCATATATATATATATATATATATATATATATATATATATATATATATATATATATATAATTATCACACACACACATATGTCTCCAAACACTTTTGTGTTGAATTGGTGATCCATAAATATCAACTGTAACATGAATCTTAAATGATCTTATTAATAAGAACAAACCCAGAGCCAGGTATTGGGGTGAACACTGAAAGATCAGGGAGACAGAACAAGCCACAGCTAACCTCACCTGGCCAACTTCTCAGCCGATCCTGTTTCCTCAGACTGGATGCCTCTGAGTCCTCATCCAGAATGAATCTCAGCTGAACTGTGCTGCTCAAAAGCCTAAAAGCTTAACCATCCTCTAGTTCCTGGTCTTCACAACTTATATACCTTTTTGCTCCCTGCCATCACTTCCTGGGATTAAAGGCTTTTGTTACCACACCTGGCTATTTCCAATGTGGCTTTGAACTCACAGAGATCCAGACAGATCTCTGCCTCCGGAATGCTAGGATTAAAGGCGTGTGTGCCACCATTTTCTGGCTTCTATATCTAGTGGCTGTTCTGTTCTCTGACCCCAGATAAGTTTATTAGGGTATACAATATTTTGGGGAACACAATATCACCACAATCAACTTTTTTCTTCTAACAGTGAAGACTACTATAACCCAAGATTTCATTTATCTGGGCTAATAAATGGAGAGAAACCATTTTCCCAGTATCTTTTCTATTGGTTTGATGATAGGAAGTTCATGAGTTCAATATGTGAAATTGTTAGGAAGGTACAAATGCTATAGACTACCCTGGCCCCAGAATCGCTCACATGGGCCTGGTGGTCAAGATAGGCTGGGCCCCAAGGCTGAATTCTCCCAGTTAGTGATACTGCATAATTAAAATGATGTACACATTGGAGAGCCATAGAAGAGAAAAATCTGGCATTTTCTTAAACCTAAGAGTAGAGTCAGGTCTGCGAGCGAACCTTGGGTAGTCTAAAGTGGAGAACTGGCATTTGGGAAGAGATTTGCATACAGAGGTATTCATGCATCCTTGCCCATCTGGCTCTCGAGTCCTGTGGGACTGAAGCGGTCTGCAGTTGCAGATGAGCTTATATTAGCAGTGTCCAGGCAACTTGTCTATCTGAGGGTGCCAGGCAGATGCAAAACTCCACCTTAAAACAACTGGTGTGTCATAGATGCTCAGTAGATGTCCAGTTCCTTCCTCTACCTGAATGTTTCTCTGACATTCACTGAGTGCCTACTCTTCCCTGGGCTCTGGGGTAATTGATAACAAAGAAACCAGAGTCTAACAGATCTAGTCTATGAACTTATTTCCATCCGTCAAGGCTTAACCTGGAGCAAACAACCTGCTTTCGTGTACATTTTTATCTTTAAAAGGGAGATTATAGCATAGTTTAAAGATTATCAAAGGGCTGGATGAGATCATGAAAACAATGTGTTTAATTAGCCCAATGCAGGGAGTATGGTAAACTCCCCTCCCCAAAGTACCTTCCTTCCCATCCTTCGTGTCCTATATGTCCAGTGCCTAGGTGGGTTACAGGAAGGTCTTTGGACTTGGTGGAGTCTCTTCTGTCTGGGTTCTTACATAGGAGCTCACGTGTCTTCTTCAATTATTCAACTGTGACTTCAATATTCCTGTGGCTCCACCCCGGCATCAGGCTGGGCCCTTGGCACCCGCCTTTGACTGAGTGAGATAAACCGAGTGACTCAGGACCTGTTCCTGTTCCTAAGCTCTTACTCCCAAATCCGGAGTTACATACATCTGGGAAACTGCATGTAAGATCACGGCACGGACCTTCTCCCTCTGCGTGCGCTGGGAGAGCTAGGGCTGACCAGACAACAGCAGCTTCACACTGCTGAAAAGAAACGCACCCCTGCTTTTCCTCGTCCCTCCTCTCCCTTCCCTTCTTCTCTCTAATCACCTTCTCTGTCCTCTTTCTTCCTCTGCTCCTCTTTTGTGTTTCTCTATCCCATATCCTAAGAAAACGAGGCTCTTTTAGACACAAGTTCGCCATCCTCAAGCCCACTCCTACATAGTCAACACAATCCTTTTAATTATTTGTGTGTGTGTGTGTGTGTGTATGTGTGTGTGTGTATATGTGTGTGTGTGTGTGTGTGTGTGTGTGTGTGTGTGTGTGTGTGTGTTGCCTATGTGGAGGGCAGAGGGCCACCTGCGGCCCTCTCCTTCCACTGTGTAGGTCTAGAGAACCAAACTCAAGCCATCAGATTTGGTATCAAGCACCTTTACCTGAAGAGCCATCTCTCTGGTCTCCAATACAATTCTTTTTCAAGCACTTGTCATGGGTAGGAATTGTGTTAACTACCCAAAAACCAAGAAAAAATGGGCCAGATAGGCCCCTCTAAAATGTCTAAAGCCGGATGCTATACTGAGAAGGTGATGAGTGTAGGGTCATTTTCTACATCCAGGTATGGTCCTCCATTGGAAAGTCCCACCCAGGTTAACGTATCATCCATCCTGGGGCTGCTCAACTTGAACGTGGAATAGAATGTTCTCCAGGATGTTGTTCTAAGTGTCCTCTATTATAAAGTCCTTTGCCTTGCAGCCTCCCTTATGTCTGCACCCCCATGCCGGGATGTTGTTATTGAAATAGAAGACACCAAACCATTATTGGCTTCTAAGGTAGGTTGTACTTCAGATGTATAAGCAATGGGTGAACTCAAACAACCATTCAAGGCTATTAAGATAATGGTCATCATCAAACCAAGTTACAAGGACTAAATAGAAACAAGACCTGAATCTTGTATTTGTCCGCAGTTACAGTGACATCTTATCAACCAGGGCTTCTTAAAATTTTTCATAACCCCTTTTCACCTGAGAAATTTTTACACAACCCCAGGTATAAAGGCATATAAAATAAGGTATACAAATCAAGCATATACTAATAATTAATTATAAAAATTTTATCAATAATTCTTTGCTAGACACAATTTTACCATTTGTCTAAAACAAAATCAAGTTTGTATTCTAATGAGATAGACATGCTTGTTCATTTTTACATGAAGAATTAAATCTCGGCTGCATATGTAATTCTGCAGGACACAGAGCATCATTAACAATTTTCAGGGTTGATTAATATTTTGATTTTATAATCATCAACTCTGAGATTCCACTTTGCATAAATGTGTAGAACTAATACAAAAGGGCAGAAGTATGTTTAGGGCTGTTTCAGAAATGGTTGGAAATGCTGTCCTAAATTCAAGCCAAAATTCATTTAACTTTTGTGTGTGTGTGTGAAACTCAAATCAACAACTCAAAGAGAAATCTTTAAAACTCGAACATTCTAACATAACGCAATCCAAAGATAGACTAATTTGATATTTGCATGTTAAAGAATATGGCAGGAAAATATCATGTCTTTATTTTCCATTAAACCATTATGTTTCTAGGCGAGCAGAAAACTTGGTGTGTAAAAATACTGCAATTCATAGCATAGACTGGTCTTGGATCTGAGCCGAGGTGTTTCGGGTGGTATTCGCCGGTGTTGTGTGATGTGACTACATGCACAGAGCAAAAATGCATGCATGGGCTGTCAGAACCAAGGCTGCAATGGAGTTGCATGGTACAGTCTGGGTGAACATTGCCAGAAGCACATTGGATTCACTACACATTTTATTTTTAGCTAATTTTTAGTTGTTGCACATTCAGAAACCTTTCACTATTGTTAAATTTTCTGTGACAGCCCCCTGTGACATTCAGGTACCCAACCCCAAATGTAATCATAACCTACAATTTAAGAGGCTAGGGTATGGACTAGTGGCCTCAGTCCCCATTAGTCAGTCACCTAGGATACTTAAAACGTTATCCATGTATGTGACACAAACACATGTATTCGGAACTGAGAACCACTGGTGGAGGCAGCCCAAGTGATACCATGGGTTAGAAGCTTCTAGAACTGATTGAAACATTGCAATAATAGTCAGAACACACATGTCAGGATTTTCCTCTATGTGAGGTGGGATTGCCATGGCTTGGAATGACCCTATTTGTCAGTATATGGAACACTCCAGGTTTTTATATTCACTGTGGAGAAAGTTGGTGAGAATCCTTACTCGGGACCCAGTCTGAAAACCATCCCAGCCACTTCTACAGGAAGGAATGAGAGAGCGTCAACCCAGAAAAAAGAAAACACCAAATAGCTCCCTGTTTCTTTTGGCATTTATGAGAAACTTTCACAGCATGTTTTCATATGCAAACTGACTGGAAAATGCACATGATTGCACTTTAATGTGTTATGTTCGTAAACGGTACCTTTAAAAAACTCACTTCTTCCCACTGCACAAACTCACTAACAATTGGACCCCATAAATGGTACCTTTAAAAAACCCACTTCTTCTCACTGCACAAACTCACTAACAATTGGACTGTATTAAATGTGGGCTCCACAGCCAGCACTGGATGGCTGTGTGCTTGATTCTACTATGTAGCAAGTCTACACGGTCACAGATGACAGTATCGAATTCCCAAGCCCCATCGGGCAACATGACTATGTTCAGTTACTGAAAATAGTCCCAATTAGTCTCAAGAAGACAGTAGTTGCCTAGGGAGAAGTTATGTATAATAGACTTAAGATTCTTCACGGTGATTTTCACAACTACTCTGGGAAAAGGCAGCGTAAGTCCTTACTCGATACTCTGCCTCCAGCTTAGCATCAACCATTGCCAATCAATCCTTCTTGCATACCTTCTGTGTATCCAGTCACCCTCAGTAGTACTAGGGAACAAGGCAAATAATGTCAGGTATTTCCACTCCTTTCTTGACAGTGCTCAGACTAGGCTACTCCAGCAACACCCTATGAAAGGTTCCTTTGTATCAGCTTTTAACCGGAAGGAGCAGCAGGCCAGGAGATGGTCATGTTAAGTCATTCCCACTACACTATAAATGACTACAGCTCGAGTGCTCCCCTCACACCTAGGTGATAAGAAAAGATGAAATCTCCTCTAAACACCCAAGTCCCTCTCTTTGTCAAGGTAGACATTATATATCTATGTAAAATCCAATGAGCAATGTTGAGATTTGGAAGAGCTTACTAATGCCCTTTATTACATGTATCACTTGTACATGTACTGTACACATATTACCACTAACTCAAATAAGAACTCTGTATCTGGATAAACTGAATGAGTCTGTTTATGCTGTTGCTGAGGACTGGAGGCCGGAGGCTGAGTCTTCCCGGGATGGCATCATCCTCTATGATGTCTGTGGGAACTCTTAACAGATGATTTTAGCACTATCAAAAGAAAAGCAGGAAGTGAGGATGTGGGGCCAATTGGTAAAGTGCCAGCCAGACAGCACAGACATTTCTTCATGGCCATCTCAACAACTGCCTTCCAATTCCAGTGCTTAAGCAGTATGTCAACAGCACTCGGCAAAATGGCTTCTCCAAGGACAGTGCATGTATGTATAATAAGGTGCATGAGGCCGCACGGGACTGGGAGCTTGATCTAAGGACCTGAATTCCTCCGGGGTCTATTAGTAGATTTTGGAGTGAAAGGAGACCTTTAGACAATAATATCATTTTAAGCAGCAGGGGAGACTGGCCTGTGCCACGTAGTCCTTTGAATTGGATTTTCAAGTTCATTTATTAGATTGAAAAAAAAGAAAGTCACACGAGTTGCTGACCTTCCTTTTCCGCATGGGATAATGAGCAAGCAGACATGAAGGAAGCCTCCTGGGCTAGCTCTGAAATTTAAAGTCAGCAACTTGTCTGGATGCTTTTTAAACACGGCCTGTTCTTTACCCCAAATCAGTTCTGTATAACTGAAAATAAACATGAATGAACAAACTAAATATCTGGATTCAAGACATTGAGACTGTGAAAAGATATTTTTAAAAAATTTTTCTCTCCAAAATCTCACTCCAACTATGATTATTTAACCCTAATCCTGTTTTGGAATGGATCTAATAAAAAGAATTGCTACATCTCTTTCTCTCTGCCTCCCTTGGCAATTCTGTTATAACAAGGGTCAGTCTAGGTAGAAATAGTGAGGACCGGAAGAAGCCCGTGGCCCTCCACACAGCAACCACAGAAGGATGGTAGTGAACCGTTGCTCTTAGATTGGAAGTGAAGTTGGGATTTCAGGAAGGGAGACTGGGTAGCATTTTCTTAAACTGGCTTAGGGTGAGCTTAGCCAGTGTCCCAGCAAGTACCAGGAGGAAACTCCAAGTCCACCAGACTCCAGCTCTTCCTTCTCTCATTTCCGGATGGGCCCTAACGCCAGGGGCAAATTCTCCATGCAGAAATCCCAGTGGGAGGAATTGGCTAACGAGAAACCTAACAGCCTTGTATTAGAAGACTGTTCTCATATCAGTATTTATGTGGTATTCTCACAGAGGTATGGGGAAAACAGAAAAGTATTGACACGATGACCTGCAGTCACACACACACCTGTTCCAGGAGAGTTCTTGAAGGGATGAGATTGCGGTTGTATTGGGGATATGCTTTTGAAGCTACATGAGATAAGAGGTTAGGAGAAGGAAGAGGAGTAGCTCCCTCACACCCCTCCTGAGCACCTACTGTGTTAGCTGGCCACAGTACAACCCAACCCCACTGAAAACACAACATGGGTGAATACCTCCAAGCCATTCAAGGACTGTGTGGAACTCCTCGGTGTATTTCTAGAGAAGAATTCTAAGATATGTTCAGTGATGAGATGCTCTTGACTAGAATAATTAGATGATCTGTTAAATGTTGATAATATAAAGCGTGCAGGAAAATAATGTTTCTTACTCTCTTTCTTTTTAAACCTAATGTTCATGGGATCTTAAACCAAACATCCATGTGACCTGTATGTGATTTTCCTTACTACTGACCTCATACATTCAGCTGACAGAAAAGGTAACTATTGTACATATTTTTTGCATATCTAAGGCTCATGGGGTTAGGGGTGCTTCTCAGGAGTAAAGAGCTTGACTTTGCATGTGCAAGGACCTTGGTTCAATTTTCAATGTATTTTCTGTCTACAATTAGTATGTAAAGTTTTTTTCCTAAGTCCAGGGATGGACTGATGATCTATAAGGGCAAATAACTCATTGTAACTGCACACACACACACACACACACACACACACACACACACACGAGTATACATCTAAAAACATATGTAAAGATGCACATGTACATAAGCATTTACTTATACACATAAATCTGTAAATACTTCCTCCCACGTCCAAATAAGAAACAGACTTTTATGATTTCATGTGTATGGATGTGTATGGTGTGTGGGTATGTACACGTATGTGCAGGTACCTATGGTGGCCAGAAAGGGGCATCAGATACCCTGGAGTTGGAGTTCAGGTGATTGTGTGGGTGCTGGGAATTGATCTCCGACGGTCTGGCAGAGCAACAAGTACTCTTCACCTCCGAACCATGTCTCCAGCCTGCAGACAGCCTCTCTGGCTCCTTGTCCCTCTCCATCCCCACAGAACAGGGGGGACAACAGGTGACACTTATTTTGACAACAGCACCGTTTCTAAGGCAGATTAGAGAAAGCAGTAAGCAGTTCCCACGCAGATGTTACAAGTCAGAGTGGAGGGTGGGTATGGTACTTCACACCTGTAATCATAGCTCTTCTGAGACTGAGGCAGGAGGATGATTAGTTTGAGGTCCGTTTGAAATACATATCAAGACTGCATGCAGAAAGGAAGGAAAGAAGGGAGGGAGAAAGAAAGGAATGGATAGAGGGAGGGATGGAGGGGGAGAAGGGAAGGAGAGAAACAGACAAAAGGAGAATATTTGTCTCTATGCAGGCCCTGGAATATGAGGGAGGGCCTCATATATTATCTCTTCTGCCCAACCAAGAACCACCCATCAACACAAAAGTTTCACAGCTCTGGATGTAATTGAAATTACCGGGGACTTATGCGACCATAATGAATCCCCAGTTCTCAGTCCAGAATGGCTGTATCGGAATCTTCAAGGATGGGGTGGGAGCCACTGGTGTAAAGGAACCCCAATCGTCTCTACCTCGGTTTCACACTTTCAGTGTTTCAGAGCTCGCTCTCTTGGTGATCTTACTTGATTTCCAGATCACCTTTATGAGGCAGGTGGAGGCAGTTGGTATTACGCCACTAGATGAAGACGCTGATGCTCGGAGTTGCAGGACAACTTGCCCAAGGCACTGTGGCTTGTAACAGAAGGGCTGGAGCTAGAACCAGTTCACCCAACTCTTCGTTTGGAGAGATTTGTATTGTTGCTAAAAGCGCCAAGGAAATGAGGTCATAGAAAGCATGTGTTGGAAATGCTATGCTACTTTATTTGTGAGCAAAGAAACAAAGGGGACAAATTAACAGATCCTAAGAAAAACATCTGGTACAGATGTGGACGCTGACGCGAACACATTTCATTAGGGGCTGGGGAGAGAGTTCAGTGGGTGCAGCACTTGCTCACAAGTTCGAGGCCTTGAGTTCTAGCCCCAGAATCCACGTGAAGCTGCTGAGTATGGCGATGTGTGTGTGTGTGTGTGTGTGTGTGTGTGTGTGTGTGTGGTGTGTGTGTGTGGTGTGTGTGTATTCCAGCACCGGGGGAAATGGAGACTGAAGGAGGACTGGGTTTGCCAGCCAGCAAATGTAGCCCAAATGTGAGCCCCAGGCCATAAGAGAGCTGCTTCCCAGGAGGTGAAGAGCATTCATGTAGTGTCACCTGAAGTTGTCCTCTGACCCCCACATACACTCCTACACATGTGCGCACACACACAGACACACACACACACACACACACACACACACACACACACACACCCCACATGCATGTCATTGGTTGAGGTCTGCCTCTGAGCAGAACTGTGGGTGTGCTGCCCACAGGACATATAAACAGAGGCATACAACCTCAGAGCAGTTAGTAGTCTCTCATCTATTCCACAGCAATTTTCCTGTGTAACTTAGAAATCCAGACCATCACTAAAGATGTTTTTCATTTTAACATGGTTTTAGGAGGAAGAAATCGTTGACTGGTGGAGCAAATTTTATGCTTCTTCGGGGGAGCATGAAAAATGTGGACAGTATATTCAGAAAGGATATTCCAAACTCAAGGTACTTGACCCTACGTTTGTGCGTAGAGAAAAGCCAGTCCCAGCATGCATAAGGCCCTGGGTTTAAAAGGCCTCCTGGTAGGTACTGATGGAGAGGGGCCAGGAGTGCCTCTGGTCTCCTGGAAAGCCCTCTTGCAACAGCTCGCCTTTGCCAAGTACCAGGACTTGAGGAAAGCTGCTGAGTTAGGTTTGCGTGACTGCCACTTTGAGGCTTGGGGGCATCTGGCAGAAGGCTAGGAATGGGTTGGTACCATACTAATTAGGCCAACGATTATCCAGAATTATTTGGCTCAGGGAGACCCAGAAGTCACAGCTGCCTTTGCAGAGCAACTGATGTCAGCATGCATCATTTTGTCTTCCGAACAGTCATCAGTTTGGCTAAGTGAAAAGTTTATTCTGTTACATGTATGTGCAGAAGGAAGCTGCAGAACTAGGCAGGGGTGGCCGTCTGAACTATTCTGTTACATGTATGCCTCGTCACATGACAACCACGGGCACACGTGTGTAGGAGGAAGCTGCAGAGCTAGGCAGAGGTGGCCGTCTGGACTATCCTATTCATGCTCTGAGTTTTCCAGTTCTCCGTTCAGTTGCTAACTCTGTCAGCTACAAATCCGTAGTCAGAGCAAAGTATAGGAGAAAATTAAATGAGAAACATCTAGTTATTAAAATCATTCTTCTGTCAAAGTAGAAGGGCCTGTATCCTTGCTTGTTGGTGTTATGATCTTTTTGTGTAGCTTAAGGAACATCAGCATGTAAGCGGTCACACTGAAAACTGATGAGACCGGGCCGAGCGGACAAGTTCATGTTCCTTCTTCCTCTCCTCCCTGACCCTCTTCCTTCCCCTCTCTCCCTCCTGTCCACCTTTCTCTCTTGTCTTTTTAAAAGTCAAGATATAATTTATATGCCATAAAGTGATCCTTCCCCCGAGCTTCGGAGTTGTGCACTCCTGTACAGAGCAGCACCCGGGGCCAAGGGGAAGACCATGTCCACACACAGAAAGCTCCTCTGTGCTCCTTTCAAGCCAGTTCCCCGTGAGCCGCAGCCTTCTGGTGGACAGCTGATCTGGTTTCCACCATGGTACCTTGGCTTCACCTGCTTATATGCTTCCTACAACTGGGCTCACACCATATTCACTCTGCATTGGGCTCCGTGGGTCCCAGACTCGGCTTCTGAGACTCATCATGCTGTTGTGGTATTACTAGTTTGTCTCTTCTTGTTGAATAATATTGGACAAGACTGGCCTGGGGGCGGGTCAGCTCCACACTCTATCTTACCTCCATCCCCCCTCTCTCCCTCCCCTCCCTCTTTCTTCCCTCCTCCCTCCCTCTGTCCTTTCCACAGTTTGTTAACTCTTTCTCCCAACACTAGGGGCATTCTTGAACCACGGGGACATGCTTTTGTTTCTCTTGGGTAAATTCCTAGAAACACCATTTCTGGACCATAGGATAGGTGGATATTTAACTCCTTAAAGGAAGTGCAGCATTTTTCCAAGTGGTTGTTTTATGCCGCCCCCACCAGGAGAGTGAGTGTCCCAGGTGTTCCACTGCATCCTCCTGCCTTGTGGTACTCAGTCCCGTTGACTCGAGACTCTACCTGTGTTCTAATGAGAAACTGAGGGTCTGTTGGTGGTTTTCAGATCTATGACTGTGAACTGGAGAATGTCGCCGACTTTGAGGGCCTGACAGATTTCTCAGATACCTTCAAGTTGTTCAGAGGCAAGTCCGATGAGAACGAAGACCCGTCTGTGGTAGGAGAGTTTAAAGTGAGTGAACTGTGTGTGTTTGTCCTGTTGAAAATCCATCTACATTTGCGGGTCTTGGAGGAGAGACAGCAGGTGTCTGCAGCTGGGCATGTCCTCTGCCCTCTGCTGGAAGGAAAAGCTGCCCTAGCAGAGGGGCCAAGGGGAGCCCAGGCATAGCTTTCCCCTGCTTGTGTCAGCCAGTCTTGAATCCGCCAGGGCCAACTCTTTCCAAGATCTACTTTCTCCTCTGCTCTTCTGCCCTCAGGAGGTTTTAGCAGGATCCGTGTGGCAAGTTCTCAGGCCAAGATCCCCGCCACCTTTCTCCTTCCAACCAGTCCCTGCTCACTGCGAACCAAATCTGATCCCTCGTCTGAACGGCTTAAACACACCTCTCATTTCCCAGCTCAGGTCTCCACTCCTTCCAAAGCTAGGCAGGCCTTTCACAAGCCAGGTTTCCCTCCTGCATGCAGGAACCACTCCCAAGTCCCAAACACACCTTGCAAGTCCTCTTGATGGACGCACAGAGCCTTGGACCAGGCCACTCTTCCTTCCTTGGATGCCCTTCTCTGTGGTCTGACCAAGCCCTGCTCTGACACTAAGCCAGCTCGAATGTCAGTGTTTGTCAAGAGTCTCCCGGTTGCTTTGGGCAGCATGACTCAGCTGTGCTCTGGGCTCCCACAGGTCTGGGTTCACCTCCTGTCAGATTTGACTGCTGCTTCTCCTCCCCAGCACACTTGGCAAAGCCAGGGCACCGAACACTGCCGTGTCCTAATCCTTTGCCAATAGCAGACATGGCTAATGGATCAGAGGATTACACCCAACACAGGGTCTCAAATCCTTGCCCCAGCCTCCCACTAAGCCAACAATAGGGCATGGAGTCAAGCTAATCTAGCATCCTGTGCCACACTCTGTTTCTTGAGTTTTGGGTCCTCCACACCCAGTATTCTGTGGCTGCTTGCTGTGTGACATGTTCCTGAATGTAGCTGGCCAGAACAATGGTCCAAACATCCTAATCCCAACTTCAGTACCTTTCCCTGTGCTTAAGATGGTTTCAGAACAAGACATGCAGTCTCTCGAGCTGAGGCCTGAAGCCGAGCGTGGATTTTCTTGGAAGTGGGGCCCAGGCAGGTCGGGCTGACACAGAAGGGAAGCCATCTTAGTACTCCACGGGGCTTCTGCTGTCTCCAAAATAGTGTCAACTCTTTACCTCTTCTGAAATGATGGCTACAGAATCCCGTCACGTTCCCCGCTGGAATCACTCAAGAGCCAATGCATGTTGTCTCTTCCACAATCACAGACCCGCATCCCCCAACTGTGTGATATGGAGGGTGCCCTGTGTGCTCTGAAGAGGCGACAGTGCCTTTGAAGTCATCACTGTGTGTCTGTCTCTTTCTCTCAGGGCTCCTTCCGAATCTACCCCCTGCCTGATGACCCCAGTGTGCCAGCCCCTCCCAGGCAGTTTCGGGAACTGCCTGACAGTGTCCCGCAGGAATGCACGGTTAGGATTTACATTGTTCAAGGCTTAGCGCTCCAGCCCCAGGACAACAATGGCCTGGTAAGAGTTTGGGTGTGGGGCCTTCTCCTGTAGCAGGATAATTACAGTCATCAGCCTGTGGTAATTGTCACCTTCTTTTCTTGCTGGGCGTCTGTTATCTCACTAGGAGAAAGATACTCTATCAAAACAATGTGTGCAGGAGACTGTCCCCATGGGGATTTACCTAAGAGCTTTGGGGGGTGGGGAGGTGCCTAGGGCTGTTCAGTTCATCCTTCTCGGGTTACTGATGTGACCCAGGACCAGCATGAGCAGAGCCAGGTCACCCCTAACTTCCACTCCACCCATCTTGTCACCCACACAGCTACTCAGAAGGCACGCTGGCCCCCTGCCACCCAAAGGAGAACCTTGCACCTGGCTCATCTTCACCCTTAGGTGCCCCGGCACCACCTTTATCATCAGTTGGGAGTAGGGAAGCAAGCCAAGTCTATCCCAGAAGTTGACTTCAGTTTGCACCCTGTGATGATATAACAGCTCATCTCTCTTGTCTCCACAGTGCGATCCTTATATTAAAATAACCCTGGGCAAAAAAGTAATTGAAGACCGAGACCATTACATTCCCAACACTCTCAACCCAGTGTTCGGCAGGTAACATACAGTTCAAAACATTCCTCCTTCACCAAATGTGCCCTGCCCTGTTCCAGGCACTAATACTGGGAGCGTGTACAGGTCCCTCATCAGGGAAATAGGCAGGAGGACTAGAAAGTACCATGAACGTCACAAGATGGGTTTCTCTGGGTCGAGATCTGTCCCAAGTCCTTAGAGGGTAGAAGCAAGGCCCCATGAGACAGACATTAGGCACGGGGAGGGCCTCAGCCCCCACAAAATCCTGTTTTCCCTTCCCGAGGCTAATTTGGGCTCTCTTTATTGGACTCTGCTAGTTCTCTGCTTTTGATCCAGTGAATGTGTCCCTGAGGGGAGGGTGCAAAGTGACAGGACAGATAATCTGCTTTATTGGTCATTAATGCCCCCAAGATTCTTGACACAGAATTGTTTTCTTCGTGGTTACAATCTTGACTTGTTTCTGGACTGTAGTATCTGCGTTTTAAAAACACTTTTATTTATGTCACTTTTATGAACATGTGTGTACATGTGGCAGTCAGAGGCAACTTGGTTCCCTCCTTCCACTGTGTGGGTCCAGGGATGGATCTCAGGTCGTCAGGCTTGACAGCAGGAGCCTTTACCCAAAAGTCATCTTACTAGCCCTGTGACATAAATCTTGTCAGAGCTGTCTCTGTCACCAACACCAGATGATTATTAAGTAAAACCAACATTATTCCACTGTGGACACCTTTCATGTTCAATAACAATATTTGCTGAGCATTCAGAGTGAGCAGGTCCTCCGCTGAGCCATTTCTAGACGGCATCTTAGAAAATCTCACAAAGCTCTGACAGGAATAGAAACAGGCCCAGAGAGAATGTGTGCCTAACACCCTCCTGGTCACAGGCAAAGGCCATACTTGAACTCATGTCCTATGACACCAATGTCTTCATGGCTTCGGCACTGCACTCTGCTCTGTTGAGGTCTGACTTTCTTCTGGGTTAGATTCACTAGCCAGGCAGGGCACGGTTAGCAGCCCTGCATCTCAGGTGAGGACACAGGGTCCCACAGCTCTGTCAGTCGGTGAAGAGACAGAAGGAACTATAAGTCCACAACTCCAGGGCTTTTCCAAGTCCTCGGCAGTGTTCCATCCTCACAGCAAAGCTACCATCTGTAGGAAAATGTTCTTCGTGCCGGCCATTTGAGGAAGGGCTGGGAGGTGATTCCGTGACCTGCTGTCCAAGCATGAGGACCTGAGTTTGGATCCCTAGATCTTCTATCTGTAAAATAAGGTAGAGAGCAGAGGCTATGGCCCAGTGGGCACAAGATGTGGCCACAGGATTCAGACAAACCAAATTCCATCCTTGGGATCCTTAAAAAAAAAAAATTACCCAGAAACTTCCTGGCCATCTAGCCTAAAGTATGCAGCACAGAGCAGAAACAAGAAAGACCCTCCTCAAAAGGGTGAGAGGCAAGAACTGACTCCCAAAAGTTGTCCTATGACCTTAACCCATGCACCGTCACACATACCTGCCCCCATCACAAAATTAATAATTAAAAATATTTTTCTTAATTTTTTTTTCTAGACAAAGTTTCTCTGTGTTATAGCCCTGGCTGTTCTGGAACTCGCTCTGTAAACCAGGCTGGTCTCGAACTCAGAGATCCGCCTGCCTCTGCTTCCAAAGTGCTGGGATTATCACCACTGCCCAGCTTTGTTCTTAAATTTTTTTTAAAAAATAGTGAATGATAAAGGAAGACGTTCTGGCCTCCATATGCACAAATGAGTGCAATAATTTGCACATATGTATACACACACGCACACACACATGCACACACACACATGCACACACACACACACACACACACACACACATGTGCTCGCATGCACACAAAATGGTATTATTCTCCCAAAATTTTGCTAGGTGGGAGAGCACTGTTCCTGTTTGCCCTATGCCCTATGTACTCGTTACTTTGTGCCTTACTGCCTTACATATATTCCTCTCTGTCTTGTTCTGCCTTTCTGTGTTTGTCTCTCTCATGCACGCTTGTGTGTACACACACACACACACACACACACACACACACACACATCTTGGTCATCCAGTTTTAGATTCAAACAAACCATCCTCACAGGCAGGAACACACATGTACAAAGGACCACCCACTTGGCCCCCAGCGTGTGTGTATACATGCACACACATGCATACACTCAGACACCTGCACATGAACACCCTCCATGCTGCACACCCCTAGGCCGAGTGCCGGGCCCAGGGAGGAGAAGTAATCCTCTGGCACAGCAATGTGATCATTTTCCCTTTCTGCCGCTGATCCAGCCCCAAGGTCTAGACAGGAAAAGGCATGCAGGACAGGAAGGAGGGCTCCGAGTGAAGGAGACTAGGGAGCAGGCAGAGCCAGCTTTGAAGGCGGAAAGGTGGCCCTGTCTGAAGGGCTTGTTTCAGAGGTGCCAAGCACAAACTTAGTTAAGTGGCAGGAAAAGTCTTTCTCAGAGCCACCCTGGGAGCAGGTGATGCTGTCTGGCTCTGCTAAGTCAGTGGCTGTCTAGGGGGCTGCACAGACTTCTGTCCATCCAGCTGGTGGCTCCAGGCTGGGGCCTCAGTCTTGGGAAGTGGCTTGCTTCTCAGTCGAGAGACTCTGGGACAACACTTGAGAAAGAAGCCACATGTCCTGTGTTCTTGGCCATTGTTCATCCTGGCTTCTCTATATAACGTTAAACTCCTGACCTCCATGTGTGTGCTGTGGTGCCCACATTCACCCACGCAGCATCCACACAATAACAATAAACTAAAAGATTTTTAAAAAATAGTTGATATCTCATGGGAGAAGAATATTCCTTAGTCAAGATACTTGAAGTTTTGCGTTGTTTCCCTTGAGATAGGATCTTACTATGTATTCCTGGCCGTTCTAGAACTCACTATGTAGACCAGGCTGGCATCAAATTTACAGCAAGCCTCTTCTGTCTCCACCATGCCCAGCTTACTGTTTTTCTTTTTGTTGTTCTTGTTTTTTTGAGGCACAGTCTTTGTACATAGCCTGGCTATCCTGGAACTCAATATGTAGACCAGGCTGGCCTGCAACTCACAGAAATCCACCTGCTTCTGCTTCCTAACTACTGGGACTAAAAGTGTATACCACAGCACTTGACTACATTTCATTTTAATTTTTTAAAAAATTTTTATGTGTAGGGGTACTTGAGCTGCGTGCATGCCTGCATGCTGTGTGCATCTGATGCCCACACTGGCTTTGATGCTTTGTGTATAATTATGACACAAGTACCCCGTTCCCTGCAGTCACCTGCCTGCCTGGAGCCTCAGGGTGGCTGCTGTGTCTAGGGAGGTCTCTCAGATTGGTGCAGGAGACATCCAGGAGGCTTTCTTCCAGGGTGCCATTAACCAGTCTTCCCTGGCTCACTGGACAAAAGCCTGTCCACACACCAGAGTGTAACAAGAACGAGAGGGAGCCCAGAGCAGGAGACCTTCACAGTTTTTCCTCCAGGAAAGTACACTGAGTACCTGTAATGAAAAGGATACCTCCAGGAACAATGCAGTACTGAGGCTAAGCCCTGCCTGTCCGGAGCTGACACATGCAGTCACCATCCCCTGGACCACATAGTTCACCCACCAACCCGATTGCTATTGGGTTCTCTCTTTGTGTCTCAGAGGTATTCACATTCTAATGCAGGTCCCATAGAAAAGCTTTAAGAACTGGATGAAGTCTGTGGCTGGACCAGAGATCCTGGCAGGCCCCCTACACGGCACACTATACAAGTTCATGCATGCCCTCTGCATCCTTCTAAGGGATGGGTCAAGTTGTTTCCTGGGGCAGGGGTCTCTGATGAGCAGAATACAGAATGAAGTGGGGTTCAGACAAATGGTTTATTGATCTTCCTGCGGAGAGGAGAAAAGATGTCTCAGGTGATAGGTGGTAATATTAAAACCAGCAATATAATGTATTATTATTATAAAACTAAGTTTTAATCAGTACACTCCTACTGAATGTTTTCTAAACATTTCTTCACTTGGCTCTTAGAATAAAGTAGGTGTTGTGTGCTATTGTGATCCTTTCACAGAGGAGAAAACTGAGAACAGAAAGGCTGAGTAAGTGGCATAGCTGGGATTTGAACACTGGTATTCAGCCCATGCTTTTCTCCTGAGCATTGTTTTATTGCTAGTGTCTACTGTTTATCACATCTCCCCACCCACACCAGTTTTCCTCCCCAAACATCGCCACCACTTGGCATTTCTTTGTCTGAGTCTTGGTTTGTGGAACAGCACAGAAGGCCCCTGATCATTCTCCGTGTGCATTTTTCTTAGAATGTACGAACTGAGCTGCTACTTGCCTCAGGAGAAAGACCTGAAAATCTCTGTCTATGACTACGACACCCTCACCCGAGATGAGAAGGTGGGAGAAACGATCATTGACTTGGAGAACCGCTTCCTTTCCCGGTTCGGGTCCCACTGCGGCATTCCTGAGCAGTACTGTGTGTAAGTTGTTTCTCCATGAGTGGAGGTGGTTTGCTGTGCCAGGCTCACTCAGTGCCTGGCTTCAGTGTACCATGGCTCTATTGGCCCATCCAGTGTCATTTTTGACAAGATTATCTGAGGATGAACCAGGGCCACCACGTTGCCTCATTCACATCACTGTTTGTTGAAATGGTGGTTGCTGGAGCAGTACAGTGCCCTGCATGTGACGCAAGGGTCAATGTTCCAAGAACCAGTCCCCTCTTGAGCTCCTGGATGCCAGGGACTTGGCTAGCCAGGTAGCATGGCAGAAGTTCTCTAGCTTTTAGAAATAGGGATTGATTATTAATTACCAATTATCTACCACCACCACCACCACCACCACCACCACCACCACCACCAGGATTCTATGATGCCTAGTGATCCCTGCTTCTAACCAGTGACTCTCTAAACATCCAATGAGACAGCGAGCTACTTCTGGTTTTTCAATTTCCCCCTATGACTACGATGATCCCAGATTCTTCATTTTTGTTGAGGAGGGAACTGGACACAAAAAGTAAACATGGTGAGTTGGCTGAAGCCAAAGTAATATGTGAGTTTTACATCTCTGAGAGAGATGTCCAGGAGGCAAAGTGTGTAGACATGTCCCTATCCAGTTATATGTGTGTGCTTGGACACATGTGCACTTGTGTGGAACACTGTGCGCCTGGGGCACGCAGTAACTCCAGAACCGTGGTACTGCCCACAGTTCTGGAGTAAACACCTGGCGAGATCAGCTGAGACCAACACAGCTGCTTCAAAACGTAGCCAGATTCAAAGGCTTCCCACCACCAGTCCTTTCGGAAGATGGAAGCAGAATCAGATATGGAGGACGAGACTACCATCTGGATGAATTTGGTGAGCACAAAGCTGTGGGTTGTAAGCACGGTGTAGTAACCCATTTCTGCTGCTGCAATTGGAGGAGGGACATGGATGATTCCTTGTGAGACTATATCTGACCTAACCTAAAAAAAAAGCCACAGCAAGGGACAGTCCTTTGTCCCTCAAATGTCTCAATCGACACATTTTCCTGTCTGTCTTAGGTTGCACCCACTCTTTTCAGAACACAGTCATTTGAACTTTAACTATAAAGGTCTAATGACTAGCCAGTTTTCCTGTAATACATAATTAGCTTTAAAACGTTCCAATGACAGTGAAAGAGATTCTATCCCAAAGACACTCCATCATAACTGGGTGGTGGTAACACATGCTCTTAGTCCCAGCACTCAGGAGACAGGCAGGCGGATCTCTGAGTTTGAGGCCACCCTGGTCTACAGAGCAAGTTCCAGGACAACCAGGACTACACAGAGAAACCCTGTCCCAGAAAACACAAGATACAGAGAGAGACAGATGCAGACACAGAGACAGAGAGACAGAACGAGAGACTGACTCCATCATATTTGAGCACTTTTCTGAGAAGTCTTGAGGATACTGGAGGCAGTACAGACAGCCTGCTTTGTTCCCATCTGGCTCAGATTGAAGATTGGGGTCCTGCCCTTCATGACACATCCATCCTACACACATCCAGTTAGCCATACTGAGACAGTGATGGAAATATGCTTCATAGCATGTGGGCTACAGGATGCTCCTATAGTCTCTGAGGAAGGGAAGGGGTGGGACTCCCAAAGAGGGTCATGGTGGGGCTGTCCTTCAAAGATGCCTGGTAAAGCTGAGTAAAGACATGTGGGGGTGAAAGTGGTTCCTGATCCCCAACTTGATTCTTGGCATTGTAAGAAGCTTGGCTCTCTTTTCATTTTGAAGGAGATTTCATCACTCTCAGGGGAGATTAGCTGCTTAAAGAGCTGCTGATGCTGTAGTTAGTGTGTGAACTTGCAAAGGCAAAGGAGAACAGATGGAAATCACCATGGTCAGGTGGTTAAAGGTGGCCCCCAAATTATCAGATACCCCCCAACCTGTTGAACCTCAAAAAAAATCACACAGCCTCCTTTCTCCTGTTCTCTGGCTTTGCCCTGTCTCCAGATTAAAATTGCAGAGATACAGAACCCACCTCCCCCTGGGAGAGATGTCGGAGACCTGGGGACTATGTTTTTAGATGCCACAATGGTACTTGCTGCCTTAACAGATGAACTTGCAGATCTCAGTGGCTGAGTGTGTTGGAAACTTAGGGTGACCCCTCATCTAAGCAAGCGCATCATGGAGTGAGAGTGCTTTCCTCCTACAGCTCTGCTATTCTTCAGGACAATTATCTAAGCTTTTATCTTACTCCACATCCAGAAGAGAAAGGCACAGGTTGCATCCTATGCAGAGGGCTGAGTCCAGAGGTGATGCCTATGTTATTCTATCCATGTTGTCTTCTAGTTAAACTTGGTCACATGGCCGCATCCGACTGCTTGTAAGGGAGGCTAGAAAATAAGATGGTTGTGAGCCTGTGCTAGAAAAGTAAATCCAAGCTACTCACCCATTCTAGCATGCTCTGATCTCTGCTCTTGGCAGACTACAAGGTAGATGTAAGCCTCAGTAGGGAAATCAAGAGCTGTTTGTATCCATTTAGTCCTCCACAAGTCCATATTGACATTGTACATACTGGTGATGCCTGTCTGTTTTTTACAAAGTTTGGGATGATATGCTGCAAGTTGTTGGGGGCCATCTGGCTGGATTGTTCCTGATTCTTCCTCCCTATTTCAATGCCACTTTGCATTCCAGAAGCCAACAAAATCCTGCACCAGCACCTTGGGGCCCCCGAAGAGCGTCTTGCCCTCCATATCCTCAGGACTCAGGGGCTGGTCCCTGAGCATGTGGAGACAAGGACTTTGCATAGCACTTTCCAACCCAACATTTCCCAGGTAAAGGGGGACCCACCATCCACTCCTCAAATGCAATGACAATCACTGACTGTTTGGTATCTTGAAGGGTGTCTTTGTACTTTTAGATACACAAGAAACAGAAAAGAAACTCAAACCAGCTTCATTCCAAAGGAGTTTGTTGCAAAAAGTTTTAGGAATCTCATTAAATACTGACAAGAGATTATCCACGATTGAGAACAAACTCAAGCCGGGTCTCCCTTGTCTTTGTTCCCATTTCTGGTTCTGGTCGATTCTTTCTCTTGCTGTCACTACTTTCCTGAGTCTGAGTACTGCAGAGGGTCCCTGAGTACTTGCTTCTGTGTTCTATACTCAGGGACTGGTCGTCCCAATGTGACCCAGTTGTCTACCAATGGAGCAGCCAGGAGAGCTGTAAGCAGGAGAGCAGACTGAGCTTGGCCTGAGTTGGGGAAGAGGTGCCACCTAAGTCTAAAGGGTCAAGGAAGCGGGGGCACAGCACACAAATAGTAGGTCAAAGGGACTATGTGCACAATGATGGGGGGCAAGCCAACCCCCAGAAAATGGGCCCAGTTTCTGGAGAAGCAAAGTAAGACACGTTCAGTGACAAAGTAAGCCATGCAGAAG